>NC_079431.1:4513652-4516152 GCF_026213295.1 Gadus chalcogrammus
AGTCGCTCTTCACTGGACGCAGGTGGCTGACCATGCTCGTCTCCGAACACCTATCAGTCATCCACTACTCTGGTAGGTTAGAAAATGCTTTGCCTCCGATCGTTAGAACATCTAATGGCCACCTTTTCATTAGTGTGGAGCTTAAGAGTTTCTAGTTGTGTACGAGGTCGTCACGATCAAACAAGACATTGGAGTCATTGATCCAAATAGCACCCTTTTTTTCCAACTGTCACTCGCGGGTCAATCCGACTAAGTATTAGGGTACTTGAGGTGCCTGTGATTGTAAGTGCCGTTTGTGTTGAAATCCACTAAACGAACAAAGAAACGGAGAAAGGGAAAACGAAGAGGGCAAAAGCAAGTCAAGTACCCCCATTCACTGCTGTGACTTTACAGAGCTGTAAAAGTCTTCCTTTGCTTTCGCTCTCTGAACCTAGCACAATTAGGATTAGCCCAACTAAACTCCTCCTTTATGTGTCATTAAAGTCAGGGCAGAACCTATTTAGTATTTGTCAGCTAGTATTTATTCACCGCTAAGAATTATTCGGCGCTAAGATTTATTCACTGCTAAGGCTCACCCTAGAGAGCAAGGTGTTGAAGCGACAATTAAGAACTGATCGAGCCTAGACGTTTATTCACGACCGTAACTCGTCGTTTTACATCGACATACGGGATATAAAGCGATAAATCCCACATTGGGTTGTAATATTGTCTAAAGCGGTGTATCATATCAGGAAAGATAGTAAAGGTGTAGTGTTACAAGCTGGCCTTTTCCTGCCCAGTGAGCAGCTAATGGTGCAAAAAGTAATCCCAGCAGGAGCAGAGGGGCTACAAAGGGTCCCAGACTGTAGAGGGTAGGGGGTCGGGGAGGGGAGGGGCGCGGGGGTGGCATTATGGACCCAGCATCCAGATGTGCCGTCGGATTTAGCCCAGCATTGTCTGCCTCGACAAAGACCCTCTCCCCGGGCCTCCACTCGTAGGGCATTCAGACGTGGCGCGCTTCACCCCACCCCTTATGTCTCTTTGTGGTGCTCTCTCTCTCTCTCTCTCTCTCTCTCTCTCTCTCTCTCTCTCTCTCTCTCTCTCTCTCTCTCTCTCTCTCTCTCTCTCTCTCTCAATCTCTTTCTCTCTCTCCCCATTGCAGGGCACAGCTAGGGGCAAGGCACACTTCTCTACATTGCCCTATGTCCACCACACACACAGAAACATCCACCCACGCACACACACACACATCCACACACACACACACACACACACACAGACACACACACACACACACACACACACACATACAAACGCACACACACAACAAAATGCCCGTGGAACCCATAGACAAACAAACATGGTTATTCATGCGAAGAAGTGCACACAAACACATCCATGGATACCAAAAACAGCGGAAAGAAGCCCAATAAATACAAACAAAGTATGTACAATGATATTTTTGTGGACACACAGAGTAAAACACACACAAAAACAAAAACTGGCATCCACCCGCACCTACGCAAACAAACATTGTGGCACGCAGCAAAAAAAACACACAGCAATACAAACAGGAAAAGCAGGAAAAGCACAGATCCAGAAAACCTGAACCAATATAGATACATACATACAGCGCACACACACACTCACATACACTCAGGCACACACACACACACACACACTTACACACACACACACACACAGAGACGCACACAGTCAAACACACGCAGGCACACACACACAACCACACGCACACACACACACAATCTCACACACACACACACACACACACACACACACACACACACACACACACACACACACACACACACACACACACACACACACACACACACACACACACACACACACACACACACACACACAAAGTCACACAAACATCCAGGAGCCCCAAAGAGCTCGTCCATCCCCCACTGCTCCGGGAGAAGGGGCCATCTGTCCAGGGGACACCAGGGCCTAACGATCGAATCAGAGGACCTGGGTAACGACGGTGAGCTGCGGTGCGAGGTGTTCACGCCGGGTCCACCCAGCGCTCGTCCCCGGACGCCCGGGCGGCAGACAGGGTCGTCTGAGGGGGGAGGAGGAGGACGCCCGCTGCTCGTTTCCACAGGATTAGCTCCGACCTCGGCCACAGCGCCGACGGGGTCCCCGGCATGAGTGCCCTCTTACAGTTTTTTTCAATTGCTTGAACACGTTTTGCAAAATTTGGCTCGTTGTGTCAAAACTCAACACACAAGCAAATAAGACAACAACACTGGGAAATAAACCATTCACATCTATGTCAAATTGAAACTCGGCTATCGAAACCTAACAATTCTTTGTAAAAATGGCACTCCGATGTCAAAATGAAACACACATGCATCATATGAATACACTTTCAGATCAGCAGCAACACACTGGTCTACTTAATATAAAACACTGCAGTCTTTCATGTTCACTGTTTTTATTCAGTTCCACAGAGGGCACGTTTTCACCACAACCAAAATAAATACTAAATACT
>NC_079431.1:4521152-4691152 GCF_026213295.1 Gadus chalcogrammus
TGTGTCTGGCATTATACACACACACAAAAACACACAAACCATGACACAATAAACAGTTAACAGAAATCCATACACCCAAAACACAAACAGATTCCCATGCAGACAACATGCATACAATGCATGATCAACGTGTACAACACAGAAACCTTGTGCACATGCACAGAGGGACCCCCCCCCCGCACACACACACACACCCACACACACACACACACACTTACACACAAGCACAGACACACACTCACAAATGAAGTGCTCAGCCCAAGTAAGTCTGCGAACAGATGTAGCGAGATGTCTCTTTTCTCTACAGATCCTAAAACAGTGCCCCCCCCCCCCCACACACACACTCCTCCTCCCCAGGGGGTAAAGTTTCCGTGATAGATCATACATTGATTTGATTTTAAAGTGAGGGTGAAAGGCAGCTGCCCGTGCCCTCTGTCAGGGAGGTGAACGATGATTGAAGGATGAGTGTCTGGGGGGCGGGGGTGGGGGTTGGGGTGAGGGGGGGGGGGGGGGGGGCAGGGAACTGTAAGTGTGCAGGCTGGGGCCTGTGACAGACAATCCCCCTTCTTGTCCAAAAGGGTTAAGAAACTGAGCTATTGCTTCAGTGCAGACAGACAGAAGGCACCAGACAGAAGGCACCAGACAGAGCGGGAGAGGAGGTCTCCCACGCGTCTCTCTCTCTCTCTCCCTCTCTCTCTCTCTCTGCGTTCTCATCAAAACAACACCGGGGATTTGCTGGTTGCGTAGCTGTGTTTCTCAGCGGGTCACTAGAGATCGGTTCCCCTCAGACGCAGCCCAGCGGAGGAGTTGCAGCCTTGCATCGCAGAAGTTTTGCGGCTGGACCCACGCACGCGTTTTGACAAATATCTAGCGAGTGCACCATCGGGAATAGATGCAGTAAACCTGATCTGCGCTCTCTCTTGTTGCTTTGCTGGTTTGTTAAAAAAAAGACGTAAAGTTTACTTTGGACGCAATGAGTATGTCCGAGGATAGGCCTTTCTCTGTAGAACCGGTCAGATGTGGAAGAGGAGGAGGAAGAGGTTGATGGCAAGTGGCCATAACCGGGACGAAACAGCTGCGATATTGCAATTACATTTGCCCTAAGTCTTTGTATATGTGTGTTTATGAAACAGGAGACGTCTGCGAAATACAGTCTTTTTCATCCAAATGTAAACTGTTTGTACGAGTGGTTGGCAAAAAAGCAAAGATGATAACTAAAGTACTGGAAGATACCAAAGGTCCCTCTGGGGAAAGGCCATGGGACACAAGTGTTCACATTGGTGCATGTTGATAACTGAAGCACACACACACACACGAACACACACACATGCACACACACACACACACACACACACACACACACACACACACACACACACACACACACACACACACACACACACACACACACACACACACACACACACACACACACACACACACAGACACCAACGGAATGATGGCTGTGGCAGTTGTCCAGATGTTATGGATGATAAGGCAGAGGCTTGCGAGTCTCCCCGTAATGACACGCTCCGTCAGATCATCCCGTCTGTGTCTCTCTGCATGCTGGCCACCCGGGCCCAGAGCAAATATCCAGAGTCTCCCAGCGGCTGGCAGATAATAACTGCTCTAAACAATATCGGTTCATAGTTCCTCATTCCATAACCTTTCTGTCTTCCTCTCTCTCTCTCTCTCTCTCTCTCTCTCTCTCTCTCTCTGTTTCTGTCCCTCTGACTGTAGCTCTCCCTCTCTCCCTCCCTGTCTCTATCTCTCTCTCTCTCTCTCTCTCTCTCTCTCTCTCTCCCTCCCTGTCTCTCTATCTCTCTCTCTCTCTCTCTCTCTCTCTCTCTCTCTCTCTCTCTCTCTCTGTCTCTCTCTCTCTCTCTCTCTCTCTCTCTCCCTCTCTCTCTCTCTCTCTCCCTCTCTCTCGTCTTTTTCTCTGTATCTCTCTCGTCCTCGTGCTCTCTCTCTCTCGGGCGCTCTCTTGGAGTGTAAAACCTCGGCCTGTCTGGGGAATGGCAGGAGCGTTATTATAACCGGCACATCATCACATCCTAGATGCTGCTACACCATAAATCAGAGATGGCATTTACTGACAGCCCAGTTATGTGAGCAGTATATCAAATAATTCATTAATGGGCGAATCTGCCGCTGTTGCTTCAGATCATAGACAGAGGGAGGAAATGTTCCTCAGAACTTGGAACCCTGCACTGGCTCGAGCCCTTGAAACGACATTTCCCTCCATGGTTATAGCGCCGGGGACCAGAACATGGGAGGCATAAGGCGGTCAAGTACGCTGAGCACACGCAATGTACTATGGAGGGGGAGGGGGGGGGGGGGGGGGAGTTTTACTGGCTGGCTGATGAGGGAAGACCAGTACACCACCTCCAATCCGGCCACTCTTGTGTCATAAACCAAAAAACGAATTCTCCACCCTGCTAAATAATCAAGGAGCTCCGGCTCACAGGATGTAGGACCACACATTTATTATTTACTTTGAGTCGTTTGTTGGCCCCCAAAAACACAATAATTCTCCCGGGTTTGGGGAGGGGAGGGGGTAGGGGGGGGGAGTATGGGAGGGGAGGGGGTAGGGGGGGGGGGGGGGGAGAAAAGGGATACACTTCCTATCAGTCGAGGGATCTCTACAGTCCTTGCGTTCCTTTAGAAAAAAAAGAAAACAATTCAATTGTGCTGGAAATGCTGAGAAAATAAACCCAGAGGCGTCCCCCAACACAAAGACCCCAATGGGGCTCTCAGCCGCAGGGTCTTTGGGATCCGACCCGAGAGACGACAGAGGGAGGAAATTCTATCACCTCAGCTCAGGGTGGGGGGGTGGGGGGTCTGTGTGTGTGTGTGTGGGGGGGTGCTAGGCCCCATGGAAGACATGTTCACTTATCCTTCAGAAAACAGCCTGTTTATGTATTTTTGTATTTATTCACAAGGGATTTTTCTTCAGCCTGGATATCCCAACTAAGAAACAAACAGATGGGCTTCTGCCAAGGGGTTTAATGGGTTTGTCCTGTTTGTGTATTTATAGATTTTATTTTCGGTATTCGCATTTAGGACGACAGGTATGTGTTTAATCATTGAACTTCACAAATAGTGCATCGGCCTCCAAGGTTTTCCAAGAGTCAACATGACTAGTCTCGGCTTCAGGGAAACGCTAGTATTTCAAGCTTGAGTGAACACGTGCTTTTGTTTCCAAATCAGATCGATGACACACCATTCATGTTGCGCATTGCTTGATTCATCGCGCCTAGAAGACTAGACTAGTATTTTATGACTCACCAACTCTAATGAATAGAAAAACATGTTGTCGTTTTTGTCTCTCAGCGTTCCCTCCCGGAGACGTTAGACGAAATATAAAAAAAGAACTGTTTGTTTTCTGGGGGCTTCAGGCACCGAGCGCAGACGGTGTCATCTTTCAGACGACTTCAAAGCAACCAGCAGTGCGGACGGTTGTAAAGAGCGTCCCCTGCGCCCCTGGCCGAAGTCCATCCATCCCCCCAGATCGCCGCTCCAGCCACCGGCCCATGCTGGACCCAGTGTTGCCAGATTGGACCGATTTCCCGCCCAATATGGCAACACTGGCTGCAGCGCGCCGAGTTGGGCAATGCTGTCACTGGTCTCAGGACGCCGGGTGCGTCCACAAAAGCTCTCCTTAATGCTACATTAGCCTGGTATTTCTTTCCCCCACGTCTAAATAATGAATGGGATCCATCTTAGTGCGCTTAGTACTAGTACTAGTATAGCGCCAATAAATCATCGCTAAAAGCAACGTGTGCCTACGGCGACAGACTCGGCTCGCCTATACTGACGGGTTGTATTTTTCTAACAAATTGGTTGACCTGCATAATAGGTCCTCTGACGGTGTATGGGGCCAGCATGTTTATAGACTGGTTGACTATACAGGTTGAATAGTAGAACATAGGATGTATATTGATTGATCGGATGTATAGGTAGGATGCCTATGATTGATTGATTGATTTGATTGATTGATTGCCTACAGTGTATTAGGCGTTTCCATCATGCAAAATCAAAATGCATCTTTTTATTTTATATTGTTCAAATACAATATACATGGGCTACAACATAACTATCTTTACAAAAAAAAAAGACATGTGTTTGCAGAAATACATAATCATGCCTGCCAAAAGGTGATTTAAGTGATATAAGCAGGCCTTCAAATCATATGGGGCTTAATCCGACTCTTAATATATTTAAAAAACAACAATCTCCATCTGTGTCGTAGACATAGAGTTTGTCTGGCAGAAGGCTGGCAACCTCTCCTCCATTTCAGCCCCTCTACAGCAGAGAAGAAGTTATCTTTCTGTCATCTGGCCCATTGTCCTTCTTATCTGAGGTGATCGGGGCTAAGCTAGGAGCCTTGTATAGACGGCCAGCCCCCTCCATCTCCCTCCATCACACACACACACACACACACACACACACACACACACACACACACACACACACACACACACACACACACACACACACACACACACACACACACACACACACACACACACAAGAACACACACACACACACACACACACATACACACACACACACACACACACACACACACACACACACACACACACACAAGAACACGCACACACACACACACACACAAACACACACACACACACACACACACACACACGCACACACGTACACACACACACACACACACACACACACACACACACACACACAAGAAAACACACACACACACACACACACACAAACACACACAAGAACACCCACAAACACAAAGACACACACACACACACACACACACAAGAACACACACAAACACACACACATACACAAACACACACACACAAACACATACATATACACGAACACACACCCCAGAGGCCCCTGTGCAGGAGCATATGGAGGGTCTGGGGCCACACTGAGCTGGATGAAAGGAGCCGGGCTGGGATACTTTACGTGGCCCTTCTGTTACCCTCCAGCCCTGTGAAGAGACCCGCCAGGGCTGGCCCTCACGCATTCAGGGGCCCCTCATTCGGGAGTAGATCAGGGATGCACTGAATCTGACTCGGAGACGGAGCCACATGTGGTCGTGGTTCCTCTGTCTCTTCTCTTCTTTTATCTTCTCCTTTGGAAAGTGTGACACACATTGATTTAACGGACCTGCGACACACATGTCAATGGCCGGATTCACGGTGATTACGGTTAAAGGTGGTTCATTTGCATTGAGTTTGTGTGTCAAATCCTCTAATCACCTTACAGGTTTGGAGAGAAAGCGGGTGACTCTATAATGTGTCTGTTTGTGTGTGTGTGTGTGTGTGTGTGTGTGTGTGTGTGTGTGTGTGTGTGTGTGTGTGTGTGTGTGTGTGTGTGTGTGTGTGTGTGTGTGTGTGGTTCTGTTAGTCTGTGTGTATGTGTGTGTTTGCATGTGTGCGTTTGTACGTATGTGTGTGCCTGCATGTATGCGTTCTGGCCCCTTGTCGGAACTCTTGCGAGACAAAAACAAAAACCACAGTTTAGACGTTGGTGAAATGCAATCATTACGAACACCCCTTTCCTTCACACCAACAGGCGGCATTTGCCAACCACACTGGGTGTTGTTTTGGAAAAAAGCCCAAAGAAATACCGCATAAATATGCATATGTTATCTAAATGCATCACATACAACACATGGACAGACACACACGTTCACACGTACACACATTATCACACGTGCGCCCACACACGTTCTCATACGCATACACTTTCCTTAACCGCTGCAAAGTACAGTGTCAATCATTTGGGTTCAACACATGGCTCACTCCTCTCACTCTGTGGAGAGATTGAGTGTAATCATGCTGGAGACACTTCCTGTTGTTGTTCACGGCTGTTAAACTGTCACATGGTTAGAACATAATGTACGTTTCGGCGGAGCCAAAAATGTTTCTGGTGTTTAAAGCAGTAATACACTGGTGTGTGTGATTCCACAGTTACCAGGTAAAATAATCAATTCATCCACTGAATGGAGAGGAGGTTCCCGCTAGAATCGTGCTTCAATGATCATGGTTTGATTCACATTGCTCCCTCGATCTCTTAAAGTGTTCGCGTTTAATTTCCGTTCTTCGACATTCGTCACGCATAAACACACTTAAGCAGGTATGTTGTACAACGTCCTTATAGGATACCGTGCCATACGAGGGAACCTGTAGCCTACATTAGTTAATTGTAGCGCAACTTGCTTCATTCTTTCAAAGCCTGTAACAGTAAATGCCATGATGGAATCTATTTTAGGATACGTTACAGCTACACAATCAAAACACAGGGTATTGCTTTGAATGAATGTAGCTTGAATGAATTGTATGAGCACTGAGGCGTAGGCCTTGACATTGTCAGGAATCTACTGCTACTATTGAGTCCTTAGGTTAAATTAAAGAGTTTTGCAGAGCCCACAAATGGAAAGCCAAATGTACCAAAAGTTTCGAAGGGGCCTTTTCGAGATAAGGGAACAGCTTTGTCTTGGAAGTAGGCCTATTGTCCGAATTAAACGTGAGCCTTTGAGTATGTATTCAGAGATCTTGAACTGGAGGTTTGATTCCCCTTCCCCTCCTTTTTTTAACAGATTGGTTTACTTGCATAATATCTCCTATAACACTGGATGTGCGGATTGCCATGTTTATGTCTGTTTATGTCTGGTGTCTCAAACAAATGCACGAAAAGTGGGATATGTTCACTTTGACACCTGTATTATATTTAAAAACACGGAGGGATAATCTCTATGCCAGCTTTGTAGCAGAGTCTTTCATCAACGTCGGAGAAGGAGATTAGCGTTTTCCAATAACCAAGCTTATGTTTTCTTAGACATTTCAATCTATATTGAACAAACGTGTTGGCAGCAATGAAAAGGTAACATAGTGCAGATTTAAACGTACATGCCCGTGGCAAATAGGCTTAACCTCAGATACAGACTAAGACATCATGTTATAAAGAAATTAGGTAAGGTAAGCTTATGGGGATAGATATCTCTTCCTTCCCCGACCCAACCTATCCCAGAACACAAGAAACTCACAGACCTTGGGGAGATGTGTGAGGGACGGGGGGCGAAGGGGGGCGAAGGGGGGCGAAGGGGGGCGAAGGGGGGCCTTGCCATGTGATATCACTGATATCAAAGCTACACATTCCAACATGAACGCTGAAAATAACTGGGTGCTCAAACATGCATAAGCATTCCAGTGCTTACTTGTCATGTAAAAACACAGAGATTCCACGCTGGAATGTTTCACGGTGAACAAAATATTGAAATGCATCCAATTTTGAATTCAACAGTTATTTAATAGTTGAGTGAAGGAAGTGTGGATATATATTATGTATATATTATATTTCCGTTGGCACATGATTGATTCTTGTTCACTGTGATAATAAAAGAGAGCACTTAGCATGAATGCTTGTATGGACTCCGACCATGCATCCATTTAACAGTGTTAGAATATCTTTATTTTAGACACTTCAGTTCATTTCCTTTTCATAGCCACCCGATCCGTAAAAAAAGTGTTCCTATCAAACATAGTTCAGAACTCCCGGACTCCTGATGCCGTCAGTACCTGTGACCCATCGTTGACCCACCTCCACTGCCGTGAGTTTGAACCGGAGGATCTGTGCCTCTCTGACGGAGTGGGACCCCGCATTCCCGTCGCTATCTTGCAGCCATTCTTCTGAAGCATTTCAATGCCCATTCTCCTATGCCGAGCTACCCCCCCCCCCCCCCCCCCCCCCCCCCCCCAATCTCACTGTGGTTCACACCGTTTTCTCAATTTGTATTTTTAATCTGTGAGGAGCAACTGCTAAACTACCAACTGCTAAACCGTACTAAACTGAAGTTACCAAATATCATGTATGATGTAAACGAAATGCAAAAATACTTTTGACAGTTGGAATTTTACAAGCTTCAACAGAGCAAATCAGCACAGCGATGACAAATGTTTGCAAGGAAATAATATTTGTCTATGTGTTTGCAAATTTTGCCCCCATTGGTCAGTTAACAATCACTAAATCTACCTCAAACACTAAATCTGCCTCAGGGAAACATTTTTTATTTTTGGGATGCTTTGTCACAGTTTTTTTCTTTGTCACAGGATAATAACCTACAAAGTAGAAATTATAATGAATACTCCCCATCAATTACAAATGGCCTTTCCTTAACCCAATCATGAATAATGACTCTGGAAGACCCTGTAGTACTAAATAGTCACATTAAGAGAATGGGTATGTTTCTGAAGGCTTTTTTTACAAGTAGAATCTTAATGCAGCAGCGCAAGACATGCTGCCTGACGTATCCCTTGTCATCGGCTGAGATCTTTTCAAGTGGCTCTGTTCACTTTTCACCACCAAACCAAATCCCCATTGCCCTCTAAGTGGTCTCTTAGCAACAACAAAAACATCACTCTCTTTCCTCCCCATCTTTCATCTTCTTGTTTTTCCTAGATAACTGTTGCTGTTTCATCCTCATTATTGGGACATAAGCATGTTGTAGTTCTGATCCCCAAGGGAAAGCAGCTGGAGCTGAGAATTGAGATTGAGGAAAATGTGTTTCGATGAACATGCAGCTTATTAAGAGTAAATTTACTTTGGCGAATATATTTTGGAGTCTTCCATGATGTTAAAATTGGAAACTTGTGTTGTATACATACATTTTGTTTAGATGTGCCACTATTTAGTTTTGTTAATTGGTTCTTATCATTCACAAGTATGTCCTCATAGCACAGGGCATACAGACACAATCTGATATATTTTTTCAAGGCTCCATAATGTGTGTTTATCAATGTTCAAGAATATTTTTAAATGTCCTTGGTTTTCATGGCCAGACTGGCTAAACATAGCCTATGAATCCAAAAGACAATTTTAGTGTATTTTCTTTGGTAGAATGTGAGACGGTTCGAATGAGACGTTTTTACGCAATAGTGACTAATTCCATTATTTATAAAGGATTGTGCAGCGAATGAAGCCGGATAAGGAACCACTGTTGGCCACTGAGGGTATGTGATAAGAGCAATATATCAATACAGTGCTCATTCTATTCGGCAGGAACTGCGCTGCAGACACAGAGAGAGACGCACACATTTTTGAAGTGAGACAAAGCAGTATTATTTTTAAAACAACCTTGATAAACCCTAAAAAGCTAATTGAATTGGTCCAAATCCAATTCACTTACCATTCTTAAAACGTGTGTCCTGCATGATTTAAATAATACTGGATTAGCCTACGGATTCTAATTTTATTCTGGTCCAATTGTTTTGGACTGTTTGTTTACAAATCAACCACGTTTCACAATTGGGGTACTTGAAACATTTACATAAAAATATAAATCAGAGCAAGCGAATCAACTAAATGCTCTTCATTACTCTAAATCCCACTGTTATCGTGTTTCAAAGAGACGGGCACGTCACGTATTGTGGAGCCGCGATGGTCAGGTTTTTTTTTCTATTTTCTTCGCTTTAGCTGAGATCATAGTTATGTAGAAGGTGCGAAGTAGAGTGTGGCCGAGCCCTGTCAACGCCAACTTAAGTGAAATAAGAGAGGGTGGGAGCGGTGTGGAGTACTCCTGGAGATGGATTAGGCTGCCCTCAGAGGCTATGAAGTGTTTGATTCAAGTCCCCCCCGTGAGAGGGTTTGGGTCTCCTTCTCACGTGCGCGCGCGTGTGTGTGAGTCTGTTTGCGCGCGCGCGCGCGCGTGTGTGTGTGTGTGTGTGTGTGTGTGTGTGTGTGTGTGTGTGTGCGTGTTCGTGTTTGTGCGTGTGTGTGTGTGTGTGTGTGTGTGTGTGTGTGTGTGTGTGTGTGTGTGTGTGTGAGAGAGGGGGCTGGGTAATTCGGCACTTGAGTGCGCAGACCTAACACTTGAAAAGTGAAAAGACTCGCTGGGGGTAGAGATTCAACCCAAGTTAGGTGATAAATTAGTTATCATCCGATCCGACGTGGGTTGAATCTCTATCTCCAACAAGTGATAAACATGCATGATTTACAAGGCCCCTCCACCAAAATCCACGTTAGAAAACAAAGCAGGGTAACGGACCTCTAAAACAAAGTTAGACTATACAGTTGATACAGGCAACTCAGAAGTTGCATGCGTTGTCTCTGCGCTGTGGTGGGTGGGTGAAGGGATGAGGTTGCTTTATAGCCTGCCAACTATAGGGACTTCCACTTTTGCCATGCCTGGCTCCTCCTCTTGTGGGGGTGGGGGTATAATGGGAGGGGTCTGGTAGTAGCCTATATGTGAGCCCCCACCCTACTGCTCACAGTCACACACCTATTGCTCTCAGCCCTGCTCACGTGTGGGCCAGGTTACCAAAAAACACATTGGAAGATTATGGACTTTAACACAATGGAATACGGAATGGAATACGATGGGGTAAAGTTTAATTGATGTTTTTGATTGATGTGCATTTTTTTCTTATTTGTTTTGCTCGTTTGTTTCTAACGCGTATTATAGATATATCCCAATGGCCCATGATTCTAATCGGCCTTATCTTGTCCGATCATATACATTTAAAAGTTTTGTTGCAAATACTGAACGTAAACGTTGTGTAGTTTGTGTAAGCCGAGAGCATGGGTGGTGTATTTGTGTGCCCCGTTTAGTCCTGATAACGCGGTAATTAACACGTTTTGACGAGATAAGAGTTGATTGGTCCTAGCCTGACGGCGGCCAGGCTTACAGTGTTTTTTAATCTATGCGTTAGGTTTAAATTTTAATACGATGTTTTTTTTTGCTTGTTTGTTTCAGCATTTGGTGTTGAATAACACCTCGGAAGAGTCGGGGGACTCGGACATTGAAATGGACGGCTTTATGTTGCCGTGTGTCAGGGAGCTCAGCAACAACTTCCACCGAATATTCATCCCCATCGTATATGGGATTATATTCTTCCTGGGGGTCGTTGGCAACGGACTGGTCGTGCTCGTCATGGGCTACCAAAAAAAGATAAAAACGATGACGGACAAATACCGTCTTCACCTCTCCGTGGCCGATCTGCTGCTGGTCCTCACGCTGCCCTTCTGGGCCGTGGACGCGGCCAGCACCTGGTACTTCGGCAAGTTCCTCTGCGTCTCCGTCCACGTGATCTACACACTCAACGTGTACAGCAGCGTGCTGATCCTGGCCTTCATCAGCCTGGACAGGTACCTGGCCGTGGTGCGCGCCACCAACAGCCAGGCCATGAGAAAACTGCTGGCCGACAAGGTGATCTACGTGGGGGTCTGGCTCCCGGCCCTACTGCTCACCGTGCCCGACCTGGTGTTCGCCCAGGTGCGGGAGAGCGTAGACAGCGGCATGCAGTTCAACAACGGAGCAGACACCAGGGAGGCGATGGACTCCAGGATGATCTGCGAGCGCATTTATCCCCAGGGGTCCGGCATCATCTGGATGGCCGTGTTCCGCTTTCAGCACATCCTGGTGGGCTTCGTGCTGCCGGGTCTGGTCATCTTCACCTGCTACTGCATTATCATCATGAAGTTGTCCCAGGGATCCAAGGGGCAGGTGCTGAAGAGGAAAGCCCTGAAGACCACCGTCATCCTGATCCTGTGCTTCTTCTGCTGCTGGCTGCCCTACTGCTTGGGTATCTTCGTGGACACCCTGATCCAGCTGGACGTGCTGTCCTCCGGCTGTATTCTGGACCACTGGGTGCAGAATTGGATGTCCATCACAGAGGCACTTGCCTACTTCCACTGCTGCCTGAACCCCATCCTGTACGCCTTCCTGGGGGTGAAGTTCAAGAAGTCTGCGAAGAACGCACTGACAAACGGCAGTAAGTCCAGTCAGAAGAACCTCATGACTAAGAAGAGGGGACCCATCTCTTCGGTGTCCGAGTCGGAGTCTTCGAGTGTTCTGTCCAGTTAATAAACATTCTTTAGTACAAGTACCTGTACTTGTTACTCTCAGGAGACGTACCAAAAAACTAAGCTTGTATATCAACGGACTAACTAGGAGTTGTATATGTTTGTAAAAAAAACTTGTTTATTCTTTACTGAAATACTGTAGCTATTCTTGTCTCTTACGAGGTTGTTGTTTTTTTACTTTCTTTACTTTTTTTTTATCATCGGGCAGTGCCTGATTCGTTCCATTTGTCATGTCTCTTGATTTGCGAAAGCTGACTTTTCCAGCTGTTTTTGTATTTTTCTTAAATACCTCTAATAGGGGAAGCATTCAAACCCCGTTTGTGGTTGTTCTTGGAGTGGTTGATGCTTAAAAAATGTGTGTAAATTGTGTAAATATATCTGAGCATTTGTGTGTTTGCACTTAAGATTTGTGTTGTTATCTAAAAGCTATTATTTATTTCGGTCGCTCACACTGGAAAAATATGCCTGCTGCTTATTTTTTATCTGTACCAAAAGCCAAACGTCATTTCAAATTGTGTGTTTGTTGGGTTGTTTTTACAATAAAATATCCTCCCGCCCCTATAACGAGTGTGTGTGGTTTACATTTCTACCCAGCCATCTCCCCTTGCAACCCCATCTCCCCTTGCAGCCTGCCCTCAGGGGGTGAAAGGGTTGGTGGAACACAATTCTCTTGAAACACAAATGTCTCTACCTGATCCAGGCAGAGAGAGACAGCAGAAGGAGGCGGACTGAACACGTGGTCCGTCTAATTACAACAACATCTGTCCGCTCTTACGTCTTAAGCAGCAATGACACAAAAGCTGCGTGCATCATGCCGGATTAGCCCCCATATGGCTTTCTTAAAACACATAAATAACGTGTCCTCTGGGTTTTTTTTGTGAATGGGGAAGATATACTACCCTCGGGACGGTAAACAAGTGTATTCTTTATCCACCCCGCAAATTGAATCTCAAATGGGTCAATGGGTTAACCAGCCCAGTCCTGGAGCCATGGGTGCAATATGGGCGGCCTAGCCACCCATAAAACATTCAAATGAACACCATTCAAGGGGATCATGGTTGATACCAAACAAAGAGGGAGAAGGAGCATATCGGCCCTTACATGGGTTGGGTGGCTGCGTTTTACAAGCTGTAAATGCCCATCAGTAGCTTTCATTGACTCCCCTAACGACTTGTGAAAGAAAGGTCATTAAGCGCATGACTGTATACAGTCAGAAGGACAATTCAATTGAGATTTATATATATATATATAAATTCTCACCGTTCCTCCTTCATCATTAATCCATGGTTCTGTATTATATTCTGCCCTGCCGCCTGAATCGTGTTCTTGTTGGAGCCAGGCAGAGACCAAAGGAAGCAGACAGACAATGGCAGGGGAGAGGGCTAGAGTTGTAGAATAGCTCCTACGCATTGAGAAATTTGCATGCAGGACACATTTCCATGTCTTAAGCTGAGGGAAAAGGTGTTAAGTGGTCTTTTTCAGGTTTATTGGCATTTATATAGAAAAAATAGTCTTGTTGCTTGCAAGCGGCTCACAATGAACAGGATAGGAGCCGTGTCTCTTTGCTTTTAGTTGTTAATGCTTTAGAATGATGTATAGATTAGCATAAGGGCTCTGCAGCCTCATTTGGCATTAATGAGGAGAGTGGCATTAACACATTACTCACAGTAAGTGAAATTGAATCCACTTCAACCCCCGCTTTCTATATGGCCCCAGAATACCTTGTGGAAGTTTAAACGAGACCAGAATAAAGATCAACCATCGCAATCACAAGACGTTTGCAATAAAAACCTTTGTTTTCTGCATTTATTTATCTTGTTCGGTGATCTGTTTGTGCATTCCTACACACATACGCAAAATGTGTTATGTGTTGATATAAATTAACTGATTCAATTCCACAATATACTCTCTATGCATGTGGAATTATCTGCTAAAAAAGGTAAAAACTGTGTCTACCAGTTACTTCACATAGTTTTCTGTGCCATAAATTATATCATGTTAAACACAATCTTGGGGTTGACTGTGGGACAACTTGTAGACATGTAGACTAATCTATATATGTTAACTATATGGATTGGATAGAGAACAACCAGACAGGTTAACTAGACACTACCATCCTCCTATAGTAACATCACAGATGTGAGTCAGTAGATCCTTTTATCCAAAGTGACCTTAATTCTTGTGGACACTTAAGTGCACACATTTTATGTTTTTATGGCCCCACTGGGAATGAGAGGCCCTAACCTTATTCAGTGCCATGCATCAATCATCCATTTGCACCAAATGGCATGATTCTACCAAACCAGCCTGTTTAACCATTAGGGTTAGGAAATGGACTTTCCATCTTTCTTACCTTTTACTTCTCTGTGCTGATAATTTTTATACTTTATATTTAAACTATAAACTCTATAAAAATCGTACTTTTTGTGCCTAAATATCTATAACCTTCTCTGATCAATCACACGTTGGGTGTTTTCCCTGTGAGCTTATCAGGAGTCAAACTGTCCTTTTGATGACAATTTTATCAGAATAATATGATGAAAGAAAAGTGTATTATCCATATACATTGCATCATTTCTAAATAGTATTTTTTTTTCTGGATATTACAGAGTAAAAACAAATGGCAAGACACACAGATGTCATGATGTAAATGTCTATTTATTTTTTTGCCAGGTTAAAGGCCAAAGCTGTTGAAATGAACAGGAAAAGGTCTCTACCGGTTATTTAGTGGCAATGTGCTTCCTTCTTCCGTTAGCTCAAGGCTAAATCGTGTCTGGGCCTTAACGACTCTGTCCCATTGACATACATGCATTCAAAAATGGTGCTTGACAATAGGTGCATACAGAAATCCCAACTCTCCTTGGGATACTGTATAATGAGAGCCAAACCAAAACAAATAAGTGACTGAAGCAGTTCCTGTTGGGCCTTTACCTTACCGTAAGAACAGCTGGACAATGGTTTCCTTGCTGCTGTGGTCAACAATCACAGAGCGTGCATGAATGATCATGGCCAACCCCTTAGATTGCTGTGCATGGACGGTGCTCAGAAATGACCTCTGGGGCCATGGGTGCAGTATGGAGTCAGCCAAGCAATTTCACGGTAAGTGTGGTGGACGGCAATAAAAGACCTCCCATTGTGTTTGTTTAAATAGGAGAGGGGGAGTTGGGGAGAGAGTGTGTAAGAGAGAGAGAGTGAGAGAGTGCATTGCGGGAGGCTTGTGCATGTGAAAGTGTGCAAAGAATGAAATGTAATTTTAAAATGATTCATCAAATAAAGTCAATGAGTACCCCAGTACTACTATATTATTCTATTACATTCCAATTTTCATTCCCCAATACTAAGACTACACATATATATATATATATTATATATGTATGAGTGTGTGTGTGTGTGTGTGTGTGTGTGTGTGTGTGTGTGTGTGTGTGTGTGTGTGTGTGTGTGCGTGTGTGCGTGTGTGCGTGTGTGCGTGTGTGTGTGTGTGTGTGTGTGTGTAAATATGGTGTCGTAGGTGGTCGGGACGAGCAGCTGGAGTTGAAAACAGAGGCAAATATGGCAATTAATCTGAATTTAACAGTTTTTAGTTACATGCAGACTTTTTTTCTCCTATCATCATCTCTCTGTCCCCCTCATTGTCTCTCTCTCTCCCCCATTGACTCTCTCTCTTCCCCTCAGTGGCTTTTGGTCTCTCTCCTCTTCTCTTCTCTCCTCTCCTGTATTTATTCTATTAAATTATTATTTTTGCATTATCATTATTATAATTATTATGAAGAATTATTATTTAGCTTTTTGAAAAGATGTTTAAATCCTATTTTTACGAATATATTCTGGACTAAACAAATAAAAGAGGGTAAAAGAAGTAGGGGACAAAGTGCATCATTTCAACATTTGGAGGGGGAACCTTATAATATTCCGTTTGTTTCCAGCCGGAGCGCAGGAGTACTCGTGTGCATCAAGCATTTCCTTCCTCCCCCTCCCCATGCTCTGTCTGTTAACAGCTGATGAAGTGATCCTGCAGCAAACTTTCTAAGAAACGTGAACTATTTTGACGTAAACGCAAGGACAAAATCAGTTGACATGACTAAAGAGGATGCCCAAGGGTAAGAATGGCACGGCCGAGTCGTATCAGGTCGCTTAGAAGAAGAACTTTGCCCACAGGATTACGTTTCTTGTAGCTAAATAAATAGCCCATACATGCTAGCGTTCTGTGTTTTAAAGCATTACTCCCACCGGAGGGTGGATTGCATCATCTGATGGTGGACGTATACGTATACACATGAGGTCTGGCTTACGTGTTGTGAATTTACTTGGGTCAAAGCAACACACAAGTAGGACAAGAAAAGGCCACACAAAACACCTAGTTCGACACTCCCACCCTTAGGTTAGATAAATAACGAATCGACCCACTCAGTGGTACGCAGAGACCTGGTGCTGACAACAACGTTTGGGTCACTGTCGATTTAGTCAACATTTACAATGCAGTTGCAATATAAAACAGAACCATGGAGCCTCGTTATGGTGTTTAGACGTACGACAGATTCAAAGACCAAAGACCTATTCGAACCTGTTACCAGTCCTGACCAGACTGACTACCTTTTTGTTAGGGGAGCTGTCACCTTTGAATTTCGGTGTATTTGAAGCTGAAAGGAAATCCTAATGGCTAATTAAAGTTTTACATATCCTACATTTGGTCAGTCAATGTGCGTTATGGAAAGAAGGAATAGCTGGGTCTGGCTGTAGTGCAGTAGGCCTATATGGAGATAAGGATTCCCATGAATGAAGTGACAGCAAAGAGGTGTGGCCATGGAGTGGTCTGACAGGAGAGGTCTTGCTATGCAGTCTGCTGCACTAGAGGGTAAATACCTACCCATATACTTAAGTTTAGTCTTTGAGTACTTAGAAAAGTGCTATAAAAAACGGATCGATTATTGTTAATTATTATTATTAGTTTGCAGAGCATAAAGACATTATTAGTGCGGCCTGAAAATATTTTAAACTGTCAGCGTGGTAACCATTAAAAAATAATGCATTACATGAAAAACCCAAAGGACAGTTCAGTTTGTTTTAGAGGGAAAACTGTCAAACCTTTTCATAAACGTATGTTTGCCATATAAGCAGTATTGGAACTTCATGTTAATTTGTCGCTTACTTGCAGATTAAGAGTTTGACACTTAAATTAGCATAGTCAATATACATTTTATAGCATAGGGTCCTAAAATGGGAAAATTCATCCAAATGGTGACATTACTAATTAGACACAAATTCCACATGTACTGCTATTCGGTACTTGTCGGTTAACCTTGCAAGGCAGTTGGCTTTGCAAGATAACGATTCCGTGGGAATTGAACTGGCCAGGCTTCAAGTTATGCGTTCGTACCAATCAGTGTCCTCTGGGAAACTAAGTGATACAGTGGTAGACAGATGGTTCATCCAATCACCTGCCAAGTATTATTTTGAAAGTGCCTGCCCCTATCCCATCAGTTTCCAGGGATGACTTCCCAGAAAGTATAATGTCTGTCACGTCTGGGCAGGGTTGGATATCCAATATTCAACATGTGAATATATATATATATATAATACAATTCCAAACATTGGTTTGTAATGTTTATGTGATCACTTTTTCATCTTGGTATACATACACCAGGATGTGAATATCCCTGGTATATATTTCCTGTTTTCCAATGATAAACGGAAATCCAGTTAATTATAAACATTTTGTTTTGGCTAGGTTCGCTTTGCGCTTGGTCTTTGGTTAGTGTAATTTCCTGTCTCAAGGGTCATGTACATTTCCTCATCGAGACACCTGGCCATTGAGAAAAACAGCAGACTGTTTAACCGCTAATGAACAAACCGATTCTACTTTCACAAGTCATTGAATATTGCAGATCATTAGCTACAATTCCAAAATCCTTTTAGTGTTTGTACACTTGTTTTCCAAATTAATGTTTTGTTCTCTAAATCTATTCAATCTTAACATTTGCATGTCCTCTTCAATGCCAGGCCTTCAATAATGTAAAGGAACCAAGTGCAGTCACACAGCTTGGGTCTTGCCTGAAGGCCAACATCATTTTTGTTGTTGTTTTGTTGCAACAGAAAAAGATAAAGAGCAATGTCATGAAAGCCAATAAACATTTTTTAAATTTCCATTTTGAATGCTACATTTCCTTTGTTTATGTTTACAAGAGATCTAATACACTTTCGACTTGTATGTGTTTGTATACATCGCAATTGGTGGAACAATGTAGACCATCCTTCATGTAATCACAGTAGGATAATCCGTAGTCCTCCACTAATGATTTAGCGGCTTGAGAATGGGTGAAGCACCCTTCTTCCCTGCCGCCACATAGCCCCCTTCCAGCCAACAACTCCTTCTGCGGCTCAGTCCTCTCAGTGCAGAGCCTACAGCTGGGTGGTTGTTGTTGTTATTTTACGAGACTATATTTCGGTTGATTCACAAGAGACTAAGGAAGTGGCAAGTGCACCTGAAAAGCCTCCAAACAGGGGCTGTGATGGTGCACAGCCCAAAGCTATTAGCTGCTCAAAACGAATATCCTCCAACCCTGCCAGTCGGCTGCTTCCTGCAGAGGGGGGGGGGGGGGGGGAGACGGGTCAGAGAACTGGCAAGGGGAAGTGGACTCACATGTTTTTGTGCGCGTGTGTGTGTGCGTGTCCGCCTTCCTGTTCCAGGTCCACGGCCGAGGAGACCCAGTCTAAGAAGGGCCTGAAGAAACAACAGAAGGAAGCGGAGAAAGCGGCGAAGAAGGCTGAGAAGCAGGCCAAGCTGGTGAGCGGGTTGGCCCTTTCTCCCACGCCCCTTCCCTCCAGATCCCCTCTCCCAGATCCCCATCCCCTCTCCCGGACTCCCACCTCCGCATCCCATCCTTCCTCGCCTTTGGTCACGCACACACACACACATTCCGTGGCGTGCCGTGTTTTGTCGGGTACCGCAGGGCCCAGCATGGGGGGGTCGGTTCGGAGGGGTGGGCACCCATTGTTTCTGTTTCTGCGGCCTTAGCGCTGTGTTTATGTCCACCCAAACAAAGAGCCGTTTTCTTTAGAGCTCAGAGGTGTGCAAAATAAAACGGCGCTGCACGCCAACGTCGTCGCGGCTGCTTTTCACACACTTTGGCGGCCGACAAAATAAGGGGCCAAGAAAAACCGGACTTGTTTCTTCTGCCTGCTTTGATCCTTCAAGATGCAAGTGGAGTTTTATTGCTTCTAAAGCAATTACGGATGTGAACTCTCAACTGACATTGCTATCCCTGGTCAACCTGTTCTACTCATCCAACAGGTGTATTTTGTACAGCCTGCACCTCATTGGTAGAGTGCTGTTATGACCTTATAGCCCCTCAAATGGTGTACAATATTATGGGAATATATTCTACTTTCTAAATGCATCAAATCGTATTATTTAATTTCCAGTAAGACCTGCTTAGATGTTATCCAATCAATCGAGGAGGTTTCAATGTCGTGCGCCGTTGGCACATTTGACTGGTGTTAACACTTGACCCAGTCATACTGAAATATACATCTGCCAGTCCCAAGCGCTGCCAGTTCCCAGAACATTTGGGGAACGGTTTATGAAGCAAAATTACACGGATGACTCATTATCTGTTTTTCACTTCACATTGCGGGCGGGGGGGGGGGGGGGGGGGGGGGGGGGGTGTGTGTGTGTGCTCTGGGCTGGCTAGGTACTCCTGTTGCTTTATGAATATTTGATGTATATCTAAATGAGTCTGGGTATCATCTGCCATGGGTAGGGAATTAGTTCTGTCTGCGGTTGGTGGCGTCTCTCGCACTAAGGAAGCGGAGGTCTCTCAACTCCCCTGGCAGTTTCATGTTCCAAGCCAGTCTAGTCGAGTTATCGAGTGAGGCCTAACGAATGTGTTCTTCATCTCACCCCACAGATGTGTGTTTTGAGTTTCTTTTTTTAAAACTATTTTCAAAATTTGAGTACAAAGTTAATTTGATGACAATGGACTTTTGGGGGATCCTCAACCAACTGTCGGGACCTCTCAGTCCTCGGGGAAAGGACTTTGAGCCTTGTGCATGTTGGATTGAAAGGCTAATGTTGGACCACCCTGGGTCATTTCCTGGGTGTTTTAAAGCCTGAGTCGTTAAAAAACCCAGGTTTCTTGTCCCCCCCCCCCCCCCTTCTGTGTGTTTCAGGCCGCTGACCAGCAGGGCACAGAGGAAGATGTAAGTAAGCCCCCCCCCAGACGGGCCCCAATGACCCACTCACTCACCCCCTCTCATCCACATTCACACCTCTGCACCGGTTTGTATGCAAAACGCTCTCGCCCCGGTCACCGATCTGTGGCTTTCTCCACCTTCCTACGACTTATTTCCTCCCTAAGCCCTTGATGGGGCTCATTATCTGCCCTCATCGCCCGCGTAACAGCAGATGGCAGCCACGAGGAGCAATTGCCGCAGTGGAGGCGTTTTCACAACACCACGTCTTTTCAGTCTTAATGGACCTCGGTCGCAAGCAGACAACTCTCCCGCCCCCAGAGGAATAAATCCTATAAGTGCATAATGCTAAAAGAAAAACAATCCCACCCAACCTACATTTCAGTTTTATTTTCTAGTGTTTTGTGAATGGAGCTGCTTTTCTTTTAATGAAACATTGCAGTGTATTCCTAGTGTGCTCTTACTACATCCGTTAAGCAGCCATAACAGGAGAAACTATGTGCACTGTCCTAAGTCTATATTTTACACGAAAGGGAATAACTATAATAAAAACCCAATAGCTGTACCTAGATATTTAGACTATAATTCTAATAATTACCATGACATATAATTTGTTTCCCCACCTTTCCTTCTCCCTTGGCCGCCCTCCCCGATGCACTGAGAAGCACGAACACAGTGGATGTAATAACCTCGAGTGTTCTTCCTCCTGCAGGACTTTGCCAAGGACCAGTACGGTATTGCTGCTATGGTGCAGTCTCAGCAGAAACTGGGTAAGTACTATGGTCCACTTCTGCACCACAAGAAGCGTGCGTGTGTGCGCGTGTGTGTGTGTGTGTGTGTGTGTGTGTGTGTGTGTGTGTGTGTGTGTGTGTGAGAGAGATAGAGAGAGAGATGCGGGGTCATCTGCAACAGAGAAAAAAAATTGCCAAGTGACTAATAGGTTGACTATGGCCCCCAGGGGCCCGACGTGCTCGGGGTGCCGCCACGTTGTCTGGTAGCTCTTCTGGTCCCGACACAACCTGCATGCCCAAACCATGGACAGACAGACAGACAGACAGACAGAGGGGGGCAGGGGGTGATGCTAGGTGTGTGTGTGTGTGTGTGAATGCAGGGGGGAGAGAGCGAGGGAATGTTTGTGAAGGCTATGTTCTTCTCAGCCCCCCCCCCCCCTCCCCAACACCCAGACAGTGTGCCGCTGTGTCTGCTAGCATGATAAGGGTGTTGAGCCCGCCCTCTGACTGACACAGCTGAGAGAGGGAGAAAGAGAAGGAGAGCGAGAGACCCCCCCCCACCCCCCCCTGATCCAGCCACCTCCGCCTCCAAGATCATATTTATTCGCCAGACATGCCATGGCTGCAATCTGAGCAGATTGTGTGTGTGTTTGTGTTTGTGTGTACGTATATATTTTGTGTGTGTTGTGTTGAGGGCGAGGACGGATTGTGTGTGTGTGTGCACGAGAGGGGCTATGTTTATGTGTGTTTGCGTGCATGGACTTGCGCATTAGTTTCGCATTCCGTTGTGCGTGCAAGTGCAACGGTAAGCAGAGGGGGGGGGCGGGGGGGGGTTGGCATCTTTGGCCGCCAGCAGAGCAGAATGTCCTTTGAAGTTATCTTAAACGCAGTGCCTTTCCACCATCACCTTGCCAAGACACCTATTTATTCTGAATGTGTGTGTGTGTGTGTGTGTGTGTGTGTGTGTGTGTGTGTGTGTGTGTGTGTGTGTGTGTGTGTGTGTGTGTGTGTGTGTGTGTGTGTGTGTGTGTGTGTGTGTGTGTGTGTGTGTGTGTGTTTGTGTGGAGACAGACAGGGAGCTGGTCCGCGTCCAGGACTTGACGCCTGAGATGGCAGACAAGGTGATCTGGCTCCGGGCCAGAGTCCACACCAGCCGAGCAAAAGGTGAGACCGCAACCCCGCCGCACCCCCCGTCCTCTAAGTCCATCCCTGTTCCTTGTGGTTTCTTTTCTCAGCCCGTTGACCTCAGCCTCCCCATTAAAACCTGTTTTATAGTTGCTGTGTGTGAAACCCCAAGGCTTGAATGACATCGCGGCCCTCACGCACAGATCATCACAGGCGATGTGTGTGGCCCACCTCTGAAATTGTCCAATGTCGGGACCAAACGACCACTAGCAATGCCATGGTCGTCCGGGCACTTCATGAAAGGCGCATCACGGTGACTATCACGGCCGCTTTAGGCCGGGCCGGGTCGGATGCCCGCCGCCTTCGTAAAGGCTGCACTGTCAAGGTCCGCCAAGTCAGCCTGCCCTTGGGCCAGGATGTGAAATGGTCTCTAGAAATGATCGCTTTTCTTCGACGGACTAGCAGTCAGCATCCAAAAAAGGAACAGGCTCTCCCTGAAAAAGGTGGAATCCAAAATAAACTGCAGGCTGGTGTAGTAGAAGAGAAGGAGACAGCTGTGTTTGGGATGCGTCACTTTGTGTATCAAGGATGTAATGTATCCTAATGGTCTCGTTTCCGTAAACGATACCGTCCTGTTTTTGTGCAGTCTTACCTTTTGACAGGTATTTGAAACATTTGGGGTTGTGTATTCATTAAGTGCAAGCCATTTCAACATTAAGTCCTGTTTGCTATAAAAATGACATATTATTCATTAAAACACACCGTTCTCTTAGTTTAGTAGTGGATGCCATCCAACTTTATTTATGACAAACATTGCGGCTTACGAAGTTCATAATTTTAATAACATTAAGTAAACACAAAACTCCACCATAGGGGCTTGGGAATAGCTCCAGATGGCCGCTGGGTTGTCTTTTTTCTTTAATTATTGTTCAACAGTTCAACACACACACACACACACACACACACACACACACACACACACACACACACACACACACACACACACACACACACACACACACACACACACACACACACACACACACACACACACACACAGAGACACACGGCCTTCCCCCCCCCCCCCGCTCGTCTGTTTCTCAGAGTTTAACAAAAAAAAGCTTGGGGTGCATTTTGATATCATTGCTCGGTCATCACCGGCGACAAGCCGACAACAAGGTGTGGGGATCCGATGGCGGTCTCCCCGGCGCGGGGGCCCGGCCCCTGACAGTCCCCCGGCCGCGGCTGTCCGTCGGAACACAATGAACCTGTTGAGCTTCACCTCGCAGCCGACACCGCGACCGGGGGCTGACAATGTGTTGAGGTACAGCACAGCAGATAGGGGGGGGGGGGGGCTGAGAGCCCCCTCGCCCCCACCCCCCCCAGCCCCCTCAGTCACCCCGGCCGTCTCTCCGCTCCAGAGCTAAAGCTGGGGCTATTATTGTTTTATTTATTATTTATTTCTTAAGAGCGGAATAACATTTGGGATTTGTGGGGCCGCATGCGAACCCGCACAAAGGCTCACACGTAAACACGAGCAAACAAAACCCTGGTGGTCGGCCCTCAGTCTCTCAAGTGTTTGCCGACTATTCTTTATGCTGTTGACATTTTGTGTGTGTGTGTGTGTGTGTGTGTGTGTGTGTGTGTGTGTGTGTGTGCGTGTGCGCGCGCGCGTCCTAGCGCTGTAACAGTGGCTCTCGCTTGTGTTCCTTCCAATTACCGTCTCCTTCAAAGGGGCACGGTCGTAAAGCGCAGTACGGCCACGGCATACCTGTGGGAGCCTGTAGCCGCTCCCACGGACGAGCACAGCTTCTTCAACTGCTCTCAGACCCCCCATCCCCCCCACCCCCCCCCCCCGCCCATCCTTACTGGATGACCAAAGCCCAGCGTTTGTTTAGACGGAGCCCATTAGCCCGTGTTTTGACTGGGAAGACCCGTTGACAGGCACTGTTGTTGTTTGTTTTCGCAGGGAAGCAGTGCTTCTTGGTCCTGCGTCAACAGCAGTTCAACGTGCAGGCCCTGGTCGCCGTGGGAGACCGTGCCAGCAAGCAGATGGTCAAGTTCGCCGCAAAGTGAGTCAGACGGAGACCGCGCTTCCTGTTAGGCGAGAGGCAAGGGGGGGGAATACAATGGTGGGAAAATCCTGCATCCTAATGGTCCTCGTGGCCCGTTTTCACACTTACGTGGACGTGTGTGGTGGTGGGAGAGGGGGCGAGGGCAAGGGGAGGAATCGATCACTTTGCACTTGACAACAGAACCCGACTGGTGCGAAGGCGGGACCAGGGAGGGTACTAATGGAGTACTTCCTGTTAAAATGGCCGACACAGGGCCCCAGTTCGGGAAGAAGGACATTTTTTTCAAAGCCAGCCTATTGTTTACGATGATAAAGGTCGGATGGAAGTCCATTACTGGTGTATTGTATGAATGGAGTACCAAAGAATAATCAGCAGACATTCTCAGTCAGGAGAGACGCCCTGGTATTTTACCAAAGCCTTCATTTAAGTCACTAACAAGTCATTGATTTGGGAAGAGCTCCGCAATATGGATGCTTATGTTCTTCAGCCGAAAAGGAAATTAATAATTTGCAGAAGTGGTCCCCAGACGTCTGATCCCAGACCTGCTTATCAGTTG
The DNA here is from genome assembly GCF_026213295.1 of Gadus chalcogrammus. Classification (NCBI taxonomy): domain Eukaryota; kingdom Metazoa; phylum Chordata; class Actinopteri; order Gadiformes; family Gadidae; genus Gadus; species Gadus chalcogrammus. The sequence continues at coordinate 4,545,690 of NC_079431.1, forward strand.
AATAGTTGAGCTTCTCAAGTGGCCGACGTGGAACTGAAAGGACAGGTCTTTTTTTTCTTTTTTTTTTAACCCGGTCAATGTCGGTGTGTCCTTAGACCGCCCAGGTCACAACCCCCGGTCTGAACCAGCTGACCCAAGTCACCATGACCCGTTCCTTCTCCTCTGGAAATCCAGCGTAGCCTTGGTTCCTCATCCCACAACTCTCACGCACGGCGCGTTGGCAAAGCACTCTTTTTGGTTTTGGTGTCTCGAAAACAACCCGACTCAGACGTTGCTTCAGACGTTTCAACCGGGTAGTTTCTAAACATCCTCTTGTATCATTTATCTCCCTAAAAATAGTAGAGTTGTATTCCGTGTGTTGAGGTGTGTTTTTTGTTTATATCTGGGTTGTGGAGAGTTGCCTCGCGTGGGGGCACCATGTTCGTGCGTCAAACCATCCAATGATGAGCCTGGCGTCAGTTCCTCATTTCTCTTAAGCAACGCAAAATGCCGTTGGGATGACGTCGCAATCCCTCCACAACAACTGCCAGGGAGGTGGGCGGTAGTGAAAGTTGTGAAAACATTCACCTTCACAACGGCCATCACTACCTCTTTTCCACACGACATAGAAATAGCTCAATCACAAGACGACCCGACGCCTGGGTCACAAGTCGGCCTCCACCCGAGGAAATCACATGCTGGAGTTTCCTGTGGCTAACTGATTGACCCGGGCCTCCGTTTCTTTGTCCCACGGCCTCCAACGTTTTGTTGGGTTCCATGGAAACAGACGTAAGCCCCGTTGAGTTAAATAGGACATGCTTTATGATGATGTTGGCCCAGGCCGTCTTGCACATATCTGTCCCAATTCCTCATTGCCACACTCGCATAGTTATTTGTTCACCCGTTGTAACATGCGATTGCAAATCCATGAGCTCCACTGACATGAATTGATTTTGTACAATGAACAGTGAAAAGCCCTAAGGTGCTGAATGTTAAATTAAGTTGGCATCATGCAACATCATGTCATAAAGTGAGTCTCAACGGTGCTATTTCATATACAGAACAGAGACACATGGTGTCAGTTTGCCTTCGCCTTTATGCTCGTTAACAAGGTTGCAACATTTGCATACATTTGGGGAATAGAGTGGGCAGGTTGCGTGGCTCTGAGACCCCGTTTCGGAAGAGAAAGACGGCTTTGCTAAAGACGCGCACGTTAGTGAGATGACGGTGTGTCTACATTGTTGTTACCACGTGGATTGTTATGATACCGTTAGTTGAATCACCCTGCGCCAGCCCCCATCTGGGTTCCCCGTGCCAGCGTTCTGTCCTGAGCTAATGAACGCCGGCCCCACTGTCAGCCTCTAAGTCAGCGCTGTGTGGCGCTGGAGGTTATTAATGCTGGCATTTATTTATCTAGTTGATCCCCTCCCATCCATGGGTGGGCAGAGGGGTTCGGGGGGGGGGGGGGTCAGCAGCAGCTGCAGACAGACGTGCGGGGGGGGCTTCGGCAGCCGCGTCCCCTCAGCAGTCCTCGTTTGTTCCTCTGGTAATGAGACGGAGCGGAGGATTACCGGGGGCTCGTCACGTCGGGGCCCCACGCTGAATGACCCCCTCTGTTGCGCGGCGGGGATGGAGGATGAACCCGTGACGCTTTTTAATTGTGGCCCGACACTGTTGTAATAACACAATTAGTCCCGCGTCGTCCTTGTCTTAAAGCAACAAAGGAAAACACTGTTTCATGGAAAATGTGTCCTGTGTGTTTCGTTTTTTGGTTTTGTATCAATTAACCAACGGATAGGATTCCAGGCATTCATACAGTACTTGCGCGAAGTTGAAGGCATGTAGCCAACGCCCTTCAACCACTGAAAGGAGCGTAGTAGAAGTGGTGGTGGGTGGTGGTGGGTGGTGGTGGTGGGTGGTGGCATAGGCGGGAGTTGAAAAGCCACCAGTCTGTGTGCACATATTTAATGCCACAAGCCAAAGTTGCCATGGCAATGGTATATCCGGTGTGTGTGTGTGTGTGAGTGACTTTTACTTTTTTTTGCAGTGGAGGGAAACTTGTTGCCTGGCTGTGTACTTGGTGTCTCATATAGTCAACCTCACAAAACAAAGTGCACCTGGTGAGACAATATAGAAAAAGACATCAAAGTCTCAGAGAGGCCCCCGTCTATGATCGACTGTGTGCAGTACTCAAGATCAAAAGCCCTGTGAAAGCGCCTTTGAGTTTTAATACAATCATGCATCTTGGGGCTGGGCGAAAAATCAACATTATCGTTTAACGTCTTTGACTGGTATTGAATCAGCATGAAAGGAAGATCTGACTTATTGTGCTACCCAGTGTGATAGTCTGAATGAATTACCATTGGAAGATATGCCCCTAAAATGATCAAATATGAGTAAACATCAGAGAGAAAGGAAAACTATTTTCAGTCTGATGGCATACATTCCATTTTTGTATACTTCAATGTAATTACCCTCAGACTGTTTAAAATATGAAAATTGCACGTTTATAAGTTGTTTTTAATCGCGATTGTGTACAATTCCCCTTGATTACCGAGGCAACACATTTTTGCGTATTGCCATGCCCTAACACATTTACAATCATACTCTATGATTAAGATGCTGCGATATCGATCCGTTTATATTAGATAAACAGTGGCATCTGTAGGGACCATGGTATCCCTCCACTCAGGGCTGCTCAATTATGGAAAAAATCATAATCACGATTATTTTGGTCAATATTGAAATCACGATTAGTCAAACGATTATTTCTGAGTTTGAAAACATGATGTATTTATTCAGTATCTCCCCCCTAAAATGCTTTGTAACTGAGAACTTGGAAATTTCGCCTTAAGAAAATACACAAAATGGTTGAATAGAAAATCTTCAAATCTAAAATAATGTACAAATATGTATCCAGCTGTTGTGCACTTCCTATAAAACATTGAATGAAACAACAAAAAAAAAAAAACTAGATCGTTTGACGCTAAAATCACCACCCCAACCGTCCCTCAGCATCAACAAGGAGAGCATCGTGGACGTGGAGGCCACTCTGAGGAAGGTGGAGCAGAAGATCGAGAGCTGCACCCAGCAGGAGGTGGAGCTGCACGTGGAGAAGGTACCACCCCTGCGACACCAACTCCCACCTGAACGTACAGTGCAGCACGCACTCACACCTCTCTGCTCATGCACCTGCAGTCTGCGTTCACACCGTTTGATGTGCAACAGTTCCCAGAAAATACCCTATTTAAATCAAGTGTGAAGAGAGGATGCGTCAACCCCAGTTGAATGCCTATGAACGGATTTGTTTTGTTTTTTGTATTTTTCCGCTGCAATGATTTATCGATTTAAGTCGATCGACACTTTATCTTTATTTTGATGATACATTCATCATAATACAGTCGACTCATCAAGGACAAATGTAAAATGTTTGTTGCTTTATGCTTCCTCAATTTGGTTTGTGGATTATTATGCAACATTTTCTTAAGTTTAAAATGCTTGTCAGATAAAGCAAGATAAAAGCAACACGTAAGACCTCACTTTGGACTCACTATGAAATTGACATTTCCTAAGACGACATAACTAATAAAGAAATTGATCGCTAGAGTAATCGACTAGGAAAATAATCAATCCTTCCAGTATTGATTATTTATGTATTATTAAATATCCACAAGGGTACCACTGCTGTCCCAGGGGGGACCAACGGTGTTTGTTTCTCTGTTGGTCGGGGCTAGGATCTAAACCCATGCAGACAGGGCAGCCTGCAGCCTTCATATGAAAAAAAAAAAAACACATGCATACAGACAGGCTGGTACTTTCCAGATCCCCCACTAAGAAGTTTAAACTGAAAACTTGCACGGCTCAGCTTGGCAATAGCCTGGACACTGTGGTACTTTCCTACCAGAGTGTCCTGTTTCCCTGGTACTTTTATACCCCACAAGTGTCCCCACAAAGAGAAAACCCAAACTGAAAACACCCAACACATTTGGGTGTTTTTCTCCAGATATCTCTATGTAAGCTTAAATCAAATCTTAAACAAACAGTGAATCCATTGATCATGATTGACCTTCCCTCCCTCCCTTTCACCAGATCTAAGAAGTTATTCTCTCTCTCTCTCTCTCTCTCTCTCTCTCTCTCTCTCTCTCTCTCTCTCTCTCTCTCTCTCTCTCTCTCTCTCTCTCTCTCTCTCTCTCTCTCTCTCTCTCTCTCTCTCTCTCTCTCTCTCTCTTCCCCCCCCCACCTATTGATTCTATGGCTCATCATTGACTCCTCCCCATCAGATCTTCGTCATCAGCCAGGCGGAGGCGAGGCTGCCCCTGCAGTTGGAGGACGCGTCCCGCCCCGAGGGCGAGGGAGACGAGGTGAGCTCACGGTGGGCCGTAAAGGACAAAAAGGCCTTCGCTGAACAGCAGCCGCCGTATGGGTGGTGGGGGGCTAGCTTTACAGACGGTGCTTCAGGGGCCGTCTGTCTTTTTTGGGTGTGTTCCAGTGGAAGGTGTAGATCAGGGGTCAGCAACCTTTTCAACATGCAGTGCCGGTTTGACATTTTCTCGTTAATGAGTGTGCCTTAAGCAACAATGTATAAAAAATGAAGCTGAATTATGACACAGCGACCAAAAACATTTCCAGAAGACCTGGAATTGTACTATTTCCATATAGTCCACAATCATGCATCAGCATTTTAAATGTTTTTTTGGTTGTTATATTTGCAACATGGGCTTACAAATTATAATTACTTATTACACGGGTCTTTTCAACGTTCCGTTCACTTGAAAAGAAGTGCCCACTTGCATGGGCACTGCACAACTTCCGGCGGTCAATTATTTTTGGATAATTCATTGGCAACGGATGAATAATGACCGCTGTCAAGGTAAACAAAAGGACTTTTTGCCTTTGGTATCACTCCGCACGTAGTCCGGTAACTTGTCAATGTAATAAGCGGGATATGTATCAGCCCAAGCGCTGTCGGTTGCTAAGCGACGACGTCAACGTCTTGGGCGGACAATTTCTCTGCTGATCAACACTATGAATGCTGGTAACAAATACATTGTATATAGAAACTCAGAAACTCATTCAAAAGCATATTTGCACTGTGAGAAATGTAAAAAACGAGAATATATGAGAATGTTGAATCCATCCACATCAATATCTTTACGACATGTACTATGCAAAACCATGTGAAGGCAAGGCGATGCATACAGCAACAACACCACTTGCAACAATATTTTAAATATTTTCTTTTCTATTACTCACAACATAGGTTTAAAAACTATGAATTGATCCCATTTCAGAACACTGCTTTCTGGAACTAATTTTAACATATTTGCATTGGGAGAAAATGCCCAAAACAGAATAAAGTACAAAAAAAATTGGTAGCAATGATTATGCTGCCGCATTGTGCTGTGAATTTTTTTAATAATATATATATTTTTTTCTTTTTTTTTTTCTTTTAAGTGTGCCAATGATTATGCTTCCCCATGCCTGTGGTGGCACGCATGGCTAGGGTTGCTGACCCCTGGTGTAGATGATTGTGAGTCAGCCGGCCGTACGATAGGGCTGTGACTGTATTCGGACAACACCGTCATCAACGTTGCGTTTTCTTACTCGATTTGGGTATTTCCCCGTGGCAGGGATATCCCCAGAGCCTGACCAACGGGGTTGAATTGAAAGTAAGCGGGGTGTTTCAGAGTGCAAGTGTTCATGAACAGGTTCATGAACATTCGCGAACATTCGCGCTCATTCATTCAGCGTCAAAAGACGAAATAACATTAAACAGCTAACACTTATTTTACAAATGACATTTATTAGCGTTGCTAACTTTATATTTGTATTGTATTTAATTGTTTAATCGCATCTAGTTAGTAAACTGAGTGTATTAACACAAGCTAGCTAGACTATGATACACTTTAAACACCCAGTTTACTAGCTAAATTCAATACAATACAAAAATAAACAAAAAACAAGTGTTATCTGTATTATGTTATTCCGTCTTTGGCAACATGAGCGCAAATGTTTTTTGAAACCTGCCTGCCAACGGACAATCGCGTCGAACATTGACGTTCGAGCGTGGATTACGTAGGCGGTACAATGTTTCGCCCGCCCCCCGGTACAATTTTGGTGTGACCGCACCCCACCGGCCCCTGCAGGGTGTCATAGCAGCGGCTCTGCTCCTCGCTGCGTCCTCTCCTCGCTGGCTGTCTGCTGCGGCCCAGTGTCGACCCCGTAAGCCTACCCCTACCCCTACCCCTGCGGCTCCAGCTGCGACCGGAGGGCCCCCCCCCCGACCACTGGGACTGCGTCCCGTCACTCACACCTGCTGCCCCCGGTGGCTCTGCCCCCACCCCACCCCCCACTCCCTCCTGGTTCCGCGCTGTCCTCTGGTCCATCTCTCGGCTGGCTCCCTCTCCTCCCTGTGTGTGACCTTGACCCGTTAGCAGAGCCGGACGTATGGTCTTGAGGGTTTCCTGCCCCCCCACCCCCCCCCCCCCCCCCCCCCCCACTAGGACGCCGTACTACTTCCTGCTGTGATGAAACATTAAGAGTTTGCCGGGTGTGACGGATTTATCCATCGGGCTGCTAATGGCCGACGTTTACAATTGTATACGGCAGGGAGAGAGAGACACACACACAGTGTGTGTGTGTGTGTGTGTGTGTGTGTGTCATTATTTCTACTATCTACCTTCAGTGTTCATAATGCGCTGAAGCATTAATAATGGGGTGGATTATATGGTCATAATACCCTGCGTTGTATTTAAAATATTTAGTTTGGCGTGTGATTTGAGTGATTGTTATTGTTTGATAACGAATCCTTTGCCTTTCATTTCAGCATCATCAGCATGACAATGTCTTTGTTGTAACACGTCTTGTGATGTGTCAGATTGCATCGACAACAACGCGTCATTGACACTGTACATGACCCTTTTCCCTCACGCGTCTCCCTTCCCTCCCCGCCCAGGATGGCAGAGCCACGGTGAACCAGGACACCCGTCTGGACAACAGGGTCATCGACCTCAGGGTGAGCCTCCCCGACCCTCACTCGGACCCTGCGTGCAGCACGACGACCCCATGGGCCTTATCCGCCCAGCCCCCGTCTTGGTTCCGTATCGGTGGAGGTGGCTTGCGTTTAGACCCGAGATGGCCGCCCGCCTGGCTGCGTGGGGCGGTGGCTTGCGTTTAGAACCAAGATGGCTGCCCGCGTGGCTGCGTGGGGCGGTGCCTTGCGTTTAGAACCAAGATGGCTGCCCGCGTGGCTGCGTGGGGCGGTGGCTTGCGTTTAGAACCAAGATGGCTGCCGCCCTACCGTGCTGTGCGGTAGGGCGTGTCCTCACCTGAGGCGTTGGTCCTGTGTCTTCTTCCAGATCTAATTGACGCGCACTTTGCTCTTCATCGACGCTGACCGCTCGGCCTGCCTCAATTACGAAGTCACAGCGTGATGTACATCCGCCCATTAAACACTAATAACAGCGCATTATCTGCGAGGGTCATTCAGTGTTCATCTCTGGAGAGCCGCCCACTTATCATGTGTTCTCCACGAGTTCACTTCCCCAAGGACATGTTGAAATGGACCTTCTATTTTACTGACGTTATTTCTTGTGGTTAGGTTTCTCTTTTTAAAAACTGGCACGCACACATTTTCATTTTCAGTCGGTTCATGGTTCCTTTTTTTTTGTATTTATAGAGCCATAGGGCACGGATCATGAAGTACATAGCGTCTTTGGGAGGGGGCGGGGGCGGAGGGGGCGGGGGCGGAGGGGGGGTTTGAACCATGACATTGAGATCCTCTCCGGGTGCGATGCTCCCGTCCTTGGGTTACAAACCCGTCATGACAGCAGGGTGAGGCAGAGGTGCAGTGCGCCATGTGAACTACAACTACTGAGACTCCCTTTGTTCAGAACACACACACACACACACACACACACACACACACACACACACACACACACACACACACACACACACACACACACACACACACACACACACACACACACACAACTACACACATAACAACACTTTAAACGACACAAACACCTAGATATTGATAGACACACAGCTACACAACTACACACATAACTACACTTTAAACTACACATAATCATACACAGCTACACAGAATCACATACAGAGACACACACCCCGAGAGAGAGAGAGAGAGAGAGAGAGACACACACACACACACACACACACACACACACACACACACACACACACACACACACACACACACACACACACACACACACACACACACACACACACACTACTTCTTCTTCTTCTTGGTGGGTCATATTACTAACACACCTACACAGACAGACACAACTACACATATACAGAGACAAACATATGCACGCACACACACACACACACCTACACCTACACACGCAGCGAGACAGGCCCTCCTGCCTGGAGCCCCCCGTCCCCCCCGGTGGGTGGGTGTCCTGGCGTCAGGGCCACAGCTGTTTGAGCGCCGGCCGCGGCGGCTGACCTGGGTCTCCTTGGCCTGTTATCACCTCTGCACTTCAGAGCCCGGCGCGGCCATAAAGACGCTTCCCACTCTAACACACCACACAACACACACAGTCCTTTCCTTGTGTCATGTTGGGGCTTTAATTTGAGGTCTTCTACTAATGAACGGCTTTAGACGCCCCACCCCCCCCCCCCCCCTCCCTTTAACCTCCTGCCAACCCTGTGAAAGAAAAGATAGATACATACGACTCGGGTTTCTGATGTATTTTTTCAGTGGGACTTATTTCGGTTGGTCCAATTCTCGGACCAACTGTAAGGTTTCTACTTTCAGGGGGTTTGACTGCTGGGCGTGTTGCCAAGAGAAAGCACCCTGGATAACGGGTGTCTGTATGTGTGAGGTCAGGCCAGCCGCATGACACCAGGGGGAGGGGGGGGGGGGGACAGCCGTTAGTGAAATGACGCACATTGAAATATCTGTCTCGATTCATCAAGGACTCTCTTTCGCACCCGGAATTTCAATGTGCTTACCGTCACCATGGCAACGCGGCCGTGCGTGACAGCAGCTCAACCGAGTCGATGTATCCAGGAAATGGAGTTGTGAAACTTTCACATGATAATAAATACTATGTTCAGGCCACATAGTATGCGACATTATTAATGATAATCTCTCTGCGGTGTCTGCCTTGCTCTGAATGGCCGTGGACTCACAACCGTCTCCCAACTGCCATAATGCTATCTTCACACGATAGCCGGCACACACACATTGGGCTTGGGCCCAGCTCTGATTGGATGTGGTGACAAATTCTCACCAGTAGAGCAGGGAGTCTGTCTGGGGAAATGGTTCCAGTTCCCTGTGGCTGACCGCTTCAGACAGATGTGAATGGGACTGAAGAAACCAAAAGTGAAGGCCTTCCCCTCTGGTGGGAAAGTCGAATTGCTCACTACTTCGCAGAATGAAAGTTGAAACACCGAAGGGGTTTGTTTCCCCGTTGATTGGGGCGGTGGAGGGTATTAAATCACTATTACCTTTTCATTTCTGACAGCCGCCTAGACAATGGCCATTCAGGACTTGGAGAAACCCTCCATTGATGGGAAGAACAGGTTCTATGAAAGGCCTTTCAATTAAAGGGCCCCTATTTTACTACCAGGTGTGTTATTGCTCAGCCATCACAGAGCGTTTCAAGATCTGCCCTATCTGGTGGTGAAGTTGAGGCCCAGTCAGGGGTTAGATCAGGATTTTTAGCGTTTTTTGTCCTTTAAGTGATCGTGAGATCATTAAATGGGTCTGGATCTCCACGCGCTCTTCTTCTCACAAGGGCAGTGTGCGTTTTGTTGTCGGTTCTGTGATCCCCAAACGTAACCGCCAGTGGTTAACATGAGCACGCTGACGGGCATTCCCAGGAGCGAGAGCAGAAGCTCCACTACTCTGCTTCATACACCTTCCAGTCAATTGTGAACATGAATCTATATGCGTGTTTCTATCTGTAATAACTTGTGTCTGTAATTCACTGTTTGTAAAATTTTTTTACAAACAGTGAATTTTTTTCAGAACAATTTAGTTCTACCGCTTGGCTGCCAGGCTGAGTTGAAGCCTATTCAGAGAGCTGGCAGGATAGCAAGTTTGTTATTCCCTGTGGTAGGCGGTTAACAAACATTTGATAAATCATGGATGACTGTCCTTTCTCAGAAGCGCGCAATGAATGCTTGGACCACGTGACAATCCGATCCGCCCATGCATCTCATGAAGCTGAATACCAGGAGTTGAATTGAGTGGGCAGGTTTTTTTTTCGTTTTTTTTTTTTTTTTTTTAAATGTTGCATTTCAGATGAGTCAATCTGTAAAGGGAGTGTGCACACAACTGTCCCCTGGCCCAACGGTTCACGAAGGGGGGGGGGGGGGGGGGGGGATTTCATCTTCTCTTTCTTCTTCTTCTTTTATTACTCCGAGCTAATTCCGGCGTTGTATTTGTGGAGGGAAAAACGTGTCTGGATGTATGCTCCTCTAATTGTGTGTTTCGATTCCCCGAGGCCCCCTGCCCTATATCAACAGGCGCATATTCTCCGGAGGGCCCATGTCATTTCCAGAGGCGTGCATGAACAGAAACTGCCGGGATCTTACGTTTTTATGATTCTTGGGTGTCATAAATCAAATGAATCATAATGTGTTATTGTGTGTCTGCATACATGACTCTTGTCTCTCTGCGTGTTTGTGTGTGTGTCTGTGTCTGTGTGTGTGTGTGTGTGTGTGTGTGTGTGTGTGTGTGTGTGTGTGTGTCTGTGTGTGTGTTTCCTCACAGACCACAACCAGCCAGGCCATCTTCCGTCTGCAGGCGGGGGTCTGCATGCTCTTCCGGGAAACACTCACCAAGAAGGATTTCGTGGAGATTCAGACCCCTAAAATCATCTCAGGTAAAGAGCACACTCCCCCTTTGCCACAAGCTTATCTCCCCTCTCCTCCACCCCCCCCCCCCCCCCCCCCCCCCCCTCCTCCTTTGAACGTTTCCCCCCTTGAACCGCATGACTTGAACGTTTGCTTTTAAATCCCCTATCTGCCCCAGGCACGACTCGTAGTGTGTGTAGTACGTTGGGCTTCGATAACCAACCACCGACAACACCCGAGGTGGTGTTGGTGGTTTGGAGCGAGATGGTCCCTTCCTGACTGATGGCGATTCAGATAGCAAGCGCCAGAAGTGCGGGAACCAGCTCTTTACTCACGATTACAGCGACCCAAATTACACCGGTTATTCGGCGTGAAGTCTCAGACGGCGTGATGGAACGCGGTCGTACGTGATGAGTGTGTTCGGTCGACAAACGGGCAGCACTGCAATGTTTGTCTGTGGCGCGGAAAAGCTGCAGATGGGGCGTGTGATCAAAGTTTGAATGTTAAATAGAAATCAACCCGAGCGCTAATTTGTTACGTTTTATTTGTATTTGGGGAAGTGATGAAGTTTATACAAACCTTTCTCTAGTCTCCATCAAGGTGTTATGTGAATAGGTTATTTTGACAGTTCCTTTTGATAGTTTCTTCTTTTGACAGTTGAAACGAGGCCTTGGTCTTCATCTGTTGTGTTTACTCCACTGGCTCACCTTTAACATGAGCTCTCCCCCCAACCACTATTACACTAGTAAGGCCATGACCTTAATGTACTTCTCCCTTCTAGTTTGTGTATGTTAAATGGAAACGGCCTCACGTGGAAATGTTGTGTTTCCGACCACCGCATGTAATTATTGCTGAGGGTTTTTGTGTCTTCTTCTCATTACTTGAGGTCTTTGTACACTTGTTTCTCACCACAACCTCCTATGTGTCTCCCTCCGTTGTTATTCCCTCTGTGGCAACGCTTTAGTCTCACTTCTTCTTTTCTCCCCTGAGCGTCCTAACGGTCACAATATTCAAAAGTGGCGCTTTTTTACTTTTTGGCGGCAGGTTTTTGAAAAAAATCTTTAAAACCACATCGTTTTCTGTGGGGGTAAGGGCACGATATGAAAACCACACCTCGCATGAAGCTATCAGACACCACACCCTGACCTCAATACACACACACACACACACACACACACACACACACACACACACACACACACACACACACACACACACACACACACACACACACACACACACACACACACACACACACACACACACACACACACACACACACACTGCAGCATTAGTGACAGTGGCCCCAAACACATTCCGATTAAAAGAGGTAGTTATCTCCATTTCGCTTGTTTGGTGGTAAGGGTTAAAAAAACGTTTCAGATAAAAAAACGTTGTAGATTAAAAGTTGTGTGTGTGTACGTGTGTCGCCCGTTCCCACAGCGGCCAGCGAGGGTGGCGCCAACGTGTTCACGGTGTCCTACTTCAAGACCAGCGCCTATCTGGCCCAGTCCCCCCAGCTCTACAAGCAGATGTGCATCTGCGCTGACTTCGACAAGGTGTTCTGCGTGGGCCCAGGTAGGAAAGACCTCCCACCTCACCGCCTCCTCCACCCCCACCGTCGACCATCCCCACCCTGGTCCTCGCCATCCACAACACCACCCACGACGACAACCTCATCCCCCCCTTTACCCATGTCATTGCTCTCTCTTTTCCCATGTCATTCCCTCTCACTTTTCCCATGTTATTCCCTCTTTTCCCGTGTCATTCCCTCTCTTTACCCAAGTCATTCCTCTCTTTACCCATGTCATTCCCTCACTCTTTACCTATGTCATTCCCTCTCTCTTTATCCATGTCATTCCCTCTCTCTTTACCCACTTAATTTCTTCTCTATTTACCCATATCATTCCCTCTTTACCCATGTCATTCCCTCTCTCTTTCCCATGTCATTCCCTCTCTCTTTATCATTGTCATTCCCTCTCTCTTTACCCATGTCACTCCCTCTCTCTTTTCCCATGTCATTCCCTCTCTCTTTACCCATGTCATTCCCTCTCTCTTTTCCTATGTCACCTCCTCTCTCTTTACCCATGTCATTCCCTCTCTTTACCCATGTCATTCCCTCTCTCTTTACCCATGTCATTCCCTCTCTTTACCCATGTCATTCCCTCTCTCTTTACCCATGTCATTCCCTCCCTCTTTTCCCATGTCATTCCCTCCCTCTTTTCCCATGTCATTCCCTCTCTCTTTACCCATGTCATTCCCTCTCTATTTACCCACTTCATTCCCTCTTTACCTATGTCATTCCCTCTCTCTTTTCCCATGTCATTCCCTCTCTTTTCCCATGTCACTCCCTCTCTCCTTACCCATGTCGCTCCCTCTCTCTTTACCCATTTCAAAGATGTAGTGCCACAGTTCCGCCGTTTGTATTACACTGAGTACAGCTCTGCCCGTTTGCCGGCGTCTTGGTGGTTTGGCCAGCGCTATCAAAGAGCTTTGACCCAGTGGGACGGGACGCGTGCGCCAGCTGGAAGTTTTTCTAAAAGTGTTTGGAGTTCTAAAAGTGTCAGTGCCCAGAATAACATCAAACACAATTTTATTCAGAAATAAATGATGCGATAGGCACTTGGGAACCTCCGCGCGAATGGTGTTCGGAGGTGTGGCAAGTGTGTGTGTGACTATGCGAGAATGGGTTTGCGCGTGTTTGTTTGTGTGAGAGCCTGTGTATGTGTGTCAAGCCTGTGTGTGTGTGTGTGTGTGTGTGTGTGTGTGTGTGTGTGTGTGTGTGTGTGTGTGTGTGTGTGTGTGTGTGTGTGTGTGTGTGTGTGTGTGTGTGTGTGTGTGTGTGTGTGTGTGTGTGTGTGTGTGTGTGTGTGAGAGAGAGACTGTATGCATGTGCGGAGGCTTCTTCCCTGATAGTATTTTTAAAAAGCAGTCTACACACAGTCCCCCACTGAAGGGAAGGCACAGCACTACAGTGCCCTTGAACCTCTGCACACACAGACCTTCGACAGCAGATGCAAGGCAACTCCGTCTAAACAATCTCTTCAACCCATCCGCACGCACAACATGGCGACGGCAGGCGCAGAGACTACGTTCAGGACCATGGCACACTGTCTTGTACGATTTCAATGCAACTTGTATTGGTGTCGTGGAATGGCAGTTCAAAAATCATTAAAAGGTTTACTCAGTGGATGATGTTGTCTTGAAGAGAGTCCCTGTAGCCTGAATCTCCCCACTTTGAAAATATGCCAGTGCATGATCTTCTTTCTTTCTTTATTCATCACTTTCAGTATTTTCTTCAAGAGCTCGACTATCGAGCTGTGCCGTCTCCCATTTCCCTTCAAGAGCATAGGAATGTAATACTATCATCGAGGTTATTCCAAATCATTCACAGCATCCCTGGTGGTAACTTTGTAGATACCAGATCTTCACGAACACCCATGTGAATGTGTGTATGAATGGTTTTGAGTCGCTTTGGATAAAAGTTTCTGCTAAAGGCCCTAAATGTAAATATAATGTAAATGTTGTACATTGAAGTATTCACTTTGATTCAGTGCACAGCCATCTATAGTTGCCTAATCTGTACTGGCAGCCCTGGGTCAAGCATGAAACGGTCTGCTTACCCATGTGCTGATGTTGTCCCCCCCCCCCCCCCTTGGCTCACTCCAACAGTCTTCAGGGCAGAGGACTCCAACACCCACCGTCATCTGACGGAGTTTGTGGGGCTGGATATCGAGATGGCCTTCAACTACCACTACCACGAGGTCATCGACTCCATCACCGACACCATGGTGCAGATCTTCAAGGGCCTGCGAGACCGGTAGGGAAGCACGCGCCCTTAGATTTAGTTTGGACTTCTACCGATTATTTCTATAAAGGGTTTTTTTTCCGGCCGAGATCTGAACTCAAAACACATTTCTCATTCAGCGAGTGAGTGCGACCATGCTGTTTTTTTTTGCCCGCGCGTCAAATTAAAGACGTAGGCCTATATTCAAAGAGGCGGTGCTAATCCCGAATCTTAATGGGAATCCACATGGAGAGCACACTTGAATAAGGGGCGCGAATCAAATGCAAAGGGAGTGCTCCGTTTTGTGTTATCCTCTGAGGGGAGATCCGAACTTCTGACAGCACCCACTTGTAGCACGCAGACGTCTCAACGGCGGGGATATATTTATCACGCCTGGGGGGGGGATTCCTTTATCTGTCAGACAATCCCCACTATTAAGAAGCGGCCCCGTGTTGTCTGGTTTAAGTAGAGTGACGTCTTCTTTGCTGTGAACAGCGAACATAAAATATAGACATGGCCGTGTTGCCCCCTGGTGGTCGGACAGAGCATAACATTTTACTGCGCCGTGGTAATTAAGAACTAAGCAGTCTTTGGACGCTTTATGCGACTTTTAATGCAATCTCCCTCATTGACTCTCCAGCTTAGATCAATACGGATTCCTTATCGAGGCTTGCACGTTCCCATCATATTTATCCATAATCCCATCGTCCCATGAGAAAATAAACAGTGGCTGGACTTCAACCCCCTCCGGCCAGTGGGGGGGGTTGAAGTCCAGGAGAATCCAAGCGGAGTGAGAGTGATGCTGGGGTGGTTGTTGTTGTTGTTGTTGTTGTGGTCAGATTCCAGACGGAGATCCAGACGGTCAGCAAGCAGTACCCCAGCGAGCCCTTCAAGTTCCTGGAGCCCACCCTGCGGCTGGAGTACACGGAGGGCGTGGCCATGCTGCGGCAGGCCGGCGTGGAGATGGGCGACGAGGACGATCTCAGGTCAGGGCACAACATTTTGGCCAAAGATGTGTTGTGGTTGAGGATTTTGGAGCTTGGTTATTCTTCTTTTTTTTTTTTTTTTGGGAGAAATTAATCTTGTAATTATCATCAGGAGATTAATCTTGAGTTGTGTCTTTGTTTTTACCCAGCACCCCCAATGAGAAGCTCCTGGGCCGCTTGGTGAAGGAGAAGGTACAGAACTGAACCCTTTGCTCTGCCTCACGTCGGGCTTTCTCTCTCTCTCTCTCTCTCTCTCCCAGTCAAAACTGATAAAACCTTTTTTATTTCTCTACAGTACGACACTGACTTCTATGTGCTGGACAAGTACCCGCTCTCTGTGAGACCGTTCTACACTATGCCTGATCCTAGCAACCCGGTGAGTAATCCCTCTTCTGTCTCTCTATCTCTGTCTCTCTGTCTCTGTCTCTGTCTCTCTCTCTCTCTCTGTCTCTCTGTCTCTCTGTCTCTCTTTCTCTCACACCATCTGCCTGTGTTTCAGTCTCTCTCACACACAGACACGCTCCTACATACGCTCACACACACACACACACATTAACACGCTTATGCACACATAAACACACACGAGACATACACACACACTCTCATCCACTCAATTCTTGTTGCGGTGCCTCTCAGTTTATGGAGGACCAGTTATTATTGTGAAACAGTCGAATCATACGCCGATAAAATCCTGATTTATGGGTTGATTTTACTTTTCATTGTTCTCCTCCAGAAATACTCCAACTCCTACGACATGTTCATGCGGGGGGAGGAGATCCTGTCTGGAGCGCAGAGGGTCCACGATCCCCAGCTGCTGACGGAGCGCGCCATCCATCACGAGATCGGTACGGCCCTCTCACCACCCCCCACACGCAGCGTGATCAAACTGATCCGACCGGGGCCGTGCATCTGATCCGGGGAGAGTTCAAACCGCTCGCTCGCTTGGAACTCTGCACTGCCGTCAGTTGCAAGTGATGGACCGCATTGAACTTGACAGATCAGCTCCACAGCAGGGGGGGGCCTAAAGTTCTCCCATCTGACCCCCCGACGAGAGTTGCTCAAACGTGCAACTTAGGATTCAGAGCTAGTCGAGCAGTGTGTTATATTCTTTGTTTGAAAGGAACAAACTTTGATTATGACTGTCAAAGTTGTTAGCCATTTGCTTTTGCAATACAAAGCTAGATTCCAAGTTTCGTTTCTTTCTTTTCTTTACTTTAATTTCACTATTACGGAGCTGTACTGTTTTGTGATAAATGGGATAACTCCACGAAACCCCTCATTGCTTTTATTGCCTGATTGGGTTCAGTGTAAAAGTGTGTGAAATCTATTTCTTAATTGCACTCCTCCATCATAACGTCAAAATCCTTTCTCCTTGTTTTTTTTGCTGTGTGTGTGTGTGTCTCCAGATCTGGAGAAGATCAAGGCCTACATCGACTCCTTCCGCTTCGGAGCTCCTCCCCATGGCGGTGGTGGAATCGGTAAGCAGAGCTCCTCGTTTCACCTTGCCGTTTTAGATTTTCTGATCTGTTGCGTTTCCAGTCGTTGAGGAAGTGATGTCGTCTCTCCCCGTCTCTCAGGCCTGGAGAGAGTGTGCATGTTGTACCTGGGCCTCCACAACATCCGCCAGACCTCCATGTTCCCCCGGGACCCCAAGCGCCTGACCCCTTGAGGGGGGGGACACGGCCCTCAACAACCCCCCCCCCTCCCACTCCAGGCCCCGCTGGAGCACCTCACATGGACAGGGGGCCTACCATCCACAGAGGGGGGAAAACTAGACAGAGCCGCTAGGGAACCAGGGCCACTCACACTCAGAAGTGCCGCTATGACTTTATCATCAGAATCAATAACCTAGGGACACCGAAATAAAGATTGCCTGTTTTGATTGGAACAGCCAGGTTCTTATTTGACACCCACATTAACACATTCACACAAAGGGAATTTAAATCCACGTTTCCTTTTGGGGGGATTTAACTTTGAGTGCAGTCACATGAATAATTCTCGTCTCTTTTAGAGTAATTAATAATTTCATCGATTCATAATAATAGTGTTGTTTGTCTGGGGAACTTTGTTTTTAAAAGTGGGAGTCTTAATGATTACATCACATCACAGTACGCCTCAGCAGTCAGCAACACCTTTACAGCTGTACGGACTTATGATTGTGGTCCCGAGATGTGTTTTTCTGATGATTACTGCTAATGTTTTATAAACTACTTATAAAATGTGAATCATGAATGCTGTTTTCGTCCATCGTCGAATTGTTCATATTACTTGAAAGGGTGTCTTGAGGTGAACCCAGGATTGGTTGGGAATTTGAGATTAGGTTGGCTTTCAGCCCTGATAACGCGGTAATAAACACACCTGCACAATTCCCCTTCCTTTCACTGCAGCCATCACATTGGTTCGGAATCGCTTTTTCTCCTCAAACCTCATTGGTTGAGGGGGTATAAAAGCTCCCCCGAGTTGATTTGAGTCCCGGTGCAAAGCCAAGTTCATTGGCTGACATCTCAAATGTTTGGATGGCAGTATTCGCTAACGTTAAAAAGCAGTTAGTGATATTATGACATCATAAATCCAACCCTGGATAGGTTACTTTTTACTCCTGAAAAAGTATTGTATGATAAGATGGGTGGGTCAGTAAGTAACCATTTCGAACTAAACTAGTCCTAAAGAACCAAATATGATGAGGTTACACACGGGGATGAATACAGTATATCCACTCACCTGGTTTACAGAGCTGATGGAGTGATCAAGATGTTTTAATGTTATAACATACAAAATCAAGAATATTCTAATACAATACTGATATCTGGTCACAACATGGTACATACATTTACTATAGTGGGGAAACTACTCACTGCATCAACAAATCAGATTTTATCAAGATCTGACCGCTGTAGCCATCTTCTCCATACATTCATGAACACGCAGAGATACACTTACTCTGCCCTTCTTTTTCTGTAACATGGGCCAGTGTCATTTCAATGCTCATGATTGCTATACTTATCAATTAAAGTTAATCCACTTCCAATAACTGCAGTTTAATCAACACCTAACAATGAACTCATACAGCCTTGGAACAGATCAAATACATATCAAAGAAGGCCGATATTATGTCCAGGCCAGGGACGGGTCTCCACGGCCTACTCTCTTACTCCAAGGCTGCTCCGCCGATCTCCAAGATGAACAGGAAGATCTGAACAATGTCGATGTAGAGGGAGAGGGCTCCGTAGACGTACTCCTCCGGGCTGAGGGCCAGCTCGCGGTTACCCAGGAGGAGCTGGGTGTTGTAGGCCAGGAACTGAGGCAACACGGGAGACATAAAACCACATGAAACACAAACAGAGGGAGAGGAGAGTGTGTCCTCTCTCTGAGTCAAATGGGAACAAGCGGACGAGACGGCTCCCCCGGTTCCCCAGGGCGGTGTGCGAGGGAGAGAGCGCGGCCCGGCCTCTGACTCACCAGCGTGTAAATGACGGCTCCTATTGCAGCGTAGAGCATGTGGAGCCAGGGGATCTGTCGGGGCGGACAAGATAGGAGATGAGAGAGGGAGTGTGTGGGTTCGTGTTCGCATGTATGTGTTTTGGTGTGTGTGTTTGTGTTATCAATCTCATGTGTGTTTTTGTGTGCTTGTGCTCGTGTGTGTGTGTGTGTGTGTATGTATGTTCGTGTTCGCATGTGTTTGTGTGTGTACGTGTTCGTGTCCGCATGTGTGTGTAGTGTATGTGTGTGTGTGTGCGTTTGTGTGCGTGCGTGTCCGTGTGTGTTTGTGTGTGTGTACGTGTTTGCATTCGCATGTGTGTGTGTGTAGTGTCTGTTTGTGTGTGTGTGCGTGTGTGTGTGTCCGTGTGTGTGTGTGTGACGTCAATCCACTGCGTTCTCTCCTGATGCTGGGGGTGTTCACACATCATGTGAGGACTCTGGAGCTTTGGTCTGTTTTTCTCTTCCCATGAACATCACATCCATGCTACTTTCTGACACGGCGGGAGCGGGAGATGTCTCACATATTGGAAGGAGAGCACCACGGCCGTGATGACGCCCAGGATCATGAGCAGCACGGCCAGGATGCACAGGAGACCGCCGCAGGAAGTGAAGTCCACCTGCGGGGATTCAAAAAGAGAATGCAATTTTATTTGGTTTCATATTATTATTTTGAATGTCAATGTTGAGGGAGGGAAGGTAACTTATTTTCGATAGATTTTTGTGCCATATTGGTTTGAAATTATTTTTACATCCCGACGGCAATCAGTAAATCAAATGCTCTGAAAGAAATGTATTGGATAATAAATTCAGTATCTGTGGATGTGGAAGGTCTGCAATAAAACCGTCCAATCATTCTATTCAGCCCAACTGAAATGATTGGGCAGCCTACCTGTCTGTCTACCTGACCTGCTACGGCACATGACCGTAGTCTCCCACAGGGCATCAATTGTATACCCTCCCTTTATTGTCTGCCAGTACAAAAAAGGGGATACTTTGGAAGGGTTATAATAATGATGAATAAATGATCTTCGTGGATTCCTTCAAGCAGTTGCAGTAGGGAACCAACAGTTTTCTTCTAAACGAGCGGTTGGATTCACATAACATCTTGGCCCAGAACAGACCATGAATATTTAAATATCTCAGTGCCTCGTTGTAATCCGACACAATGGGGCTCTTTTACACTGATAATAAAGTATCGTGCACAAAGCAGCCACGCTAC
Source organism: Gadus chalcogrammus (assembly GCF_026213295.1). NCBI lineage: Eukaryota > Metazoa > Chordata > Actinopteri > Gadiformes > Gadidae > Gadus > Gadus chalcogrammus. The sequence continues at coordinate 4,565,986 of NC_079431.1, forward strand.
GGCTCTGCAAACAAGCCATGGTTTACAGCTCACCTTGGTTTGGAAGCAGAAGATTGTGACCGCCAAACAAACTATTGTCGTAATGCCCATGGCGAGAAACACAGCTTTTGTGTCATAGTAGCTGTGAGGAAAAGAGGATGAATAGAGAGCACAACTACTGTGTTAGAAATGCTGTACGACATGAGTCAAGACATAGATTGTAAAAGGGTAAACAGAGACTAACCTTGCGATGGTTCCAGTCATGTATGACATTGCAACTGTCTACGAGAAAAACATAAAAACATACAACAATTCACAAATCACGATGCATGTTTTTCATGACAGAAATTTTAACACATGCCTTTATCTAAATCAAATCAAGATGAATTGATCATAAAATAATGTCAGCTTTTAAAAGGTTTGGTATACTTACAAAAATAATTAGTAGCACAAAATTCCATGGAAAGCGCCTCCTATAACAAATATACAAGGATTTCTTTAAATGTACATCAAATATGTATTTTTCTATATATATAATATGTATATATGAGGTTAATTATTGCTAATTAAAGTAAAAGGCAGAGCTGTGATTACCTTGCCTCCTTACAGCAGATGAGAACACAGTAAACTACAAAATAAATTCCACTACGGAGAGATGGATAGCCAGCATTGTTAATGTCAAACATATACGAATAAAAAATTCAATGTATTGCTTTTTTGTTTGCTTTTGTTTTTTCCAGCCACTCACAATGACGCCCAGTACAGAGCTGGGTAAGCGATGACAAACTGTCTCACTGGGTCACTAGGGCAAAAGGGATTATTAGTTATCACATTAACACCGCATTACCTGTCATTTCCTCGTAGGTTATATTTGAATGAGCACGAACAGAGGGACTTACACAAACGTGAACACAGCTACAATCGCAACAGTGAAGGAAAGTTGCGCAGCCAAAATGAAGTACACCTGCTCAAATACAGACAAACTAGAATATTGATGATGAACACGTGTGTCTGCTATAAACGCATTAATAAATAAAACACTTACTTTTCTGATGAAAGCATGCCGGACAGAAACACTCTCCCATTGATCGCTTAGAAAATCATCCATATCCCCTACGCAGAACGCAGTAACAGTTGAAAATTAGCTTATTTGTACTCCTAGCTAATTGTTTGTATTGGTTGTATGTATTTCTTGGGAGCCATCACTGTCAGGAACCTTGGCTGTGGTCGGACACTCCGGCGGACAGAGTGGGTATTATGGAGGGTGGCATCCCGGCTGGAGGGAAGACAGTCCCAGCCACCATGCTGCCAGCAGGGGGGTAGCCGCCGTAGCCGGGCTGCCTAGGGTAGGTGCCAGGCCCTGGGCTGTAAGCCGGCGGCGGTGTTGGAGGATCGGGCCCGACGCCAGAGTCGTGGTGCCCGTTCGGTGGATGATGCCTGGAGTCCTCATACTTGGTAGAGGAGATGGCTTCTTCATAGGCAGGAGGTTTGTCCTCTTTGGGCATGGTGAGGCAGCAGGGCCACCTGTAAGGCAGCCATGATCATCATCATCAACATACTCTCAACATCTGTCAGACAACACATTGTTAGGACAGACCACTCTACCGATGGGCTTCAGTGTGACACTAATACACAGTCACTCAGAATGGTTTGCCTTGTTTGTGTGTGTGTGTGTGTGTGTGTGTGTGTGTGTGTGTGTGTGTGTGTGTGTGTGTGTGTGTGTGTGTGTGTGTGTGTGTGTGTGTGTGTGTGTGTGTGTGTGTGTTCATTTGAGATTCACAATCCAAATAACCCAAAGCCGGCACTCCTTTATAGTTCTCATATTTATACTGCCATTTTATTTTAGTTAGTTTAAGAACAATACATTTGTCCTACTTTATTCTCCTCATATAGAACAAACCAAACCGTCAAATGCGTGTCAGACAACTGTGAGAAGAGATTGCAATTCGTAACACACACACACTTCAACCCGGTTTGGATTAATGAAAATCACATTAGCACAGAAATTGCACCTCAGGTGCTTTGCACCCAGATAATACATCATCAAGGTGATGGTTAAAAACCACTATTCAGGAAAACTGCGGACACAAAGTTGCTGAGAAATTATTAATTAGTCACTCTAGGATATGGGTGGGGAACAAAAGCGTTACCTTGTGGGTTTGGACTGGGATCAGAATAGATCGTCCTGTCTGGTCCAATGGCCTGAGGTAAGTCTCTTCGCTGTGGTGTGCAGACATGAAGCACAGGAGGTTGGCATCATCGTAATAGGATATCCTCGAAGCACATTCAGACAAGTGTGAAGGCGAAAGTTGAGAAAGTTACCTTCCAACCGAGGGTTGAAAAAGTATGGGAAGATGTGACCCACACACTGTCACATTTTAATCTGATAACCATGATTTGATTGACTCCAGAACACTTTCAGATCTTCTAAAATAGTAGGGTGTCGGTCAGGTAGTAGGCATAGACTAACGCTAGGGGGTATATGTCGCATGATTGATCAAATTAATGATCATCATTTGATCATTTGATTATTTAGCTGTAGACATACAGAGCTTTGAAAGCCGTTCAGCCATTCAATTTAATTTATTCCCTTTCCCCCCTCCTGGAACGGGATGGTCCAAAAGAGAGTTATTGGTGAGAGAGGGAGAGATCTTCAGCTTGGTGGATTTAGCGGAGAGAGGCGGCAGAGAGGGCGGGACTACCGCTAGAGGGATATCCGTTTCCGTTAAATGTTTCGGATAATACTTGATCATAATTTTCGTAAAACCGTCATATGTGTACTTATTTTAGTTTTTGTGTATATTCTTGTTGTTGTCCTGCTCACACCGGGGACTGTCAATCGACTAAAACAGCTCATAGGAAATAAGAGACCGGAAATGACGTTAAAGTAGACCGGGGTAACGCTACAATCCGGGATCGTCCTCATCCCAATTAATTCTCGCACTCCTTTGGCTACGTCACTAAGACACGCCCACCCAGCCATGGCGCTTCCTGACTGGTCGGCGACCCTGCTAGCAACCGCATCCTTCTGCGGTGTTTTCTTCATGTGCCTCCGTTTCGGCCGCACACTCCGAGTAGTTTTGAATAAATCACTGGGCAGAGCCATGGCCCGCTCGGAGAAGCCCCTGTTCCGAATAGCGTGAGTAGAAACACGAAATGTCAAACTCGACAACATCGTTTTGTGTGCGCTCTGGTCGGATAGCTTAGCATCAATGTGGCCGTACGTGTTGACTACTGCCTGTCAAACTTAAAATGTGTGTCATTAATGAGCCCTTGATTTAATAAAATCCATAATTTCCAGGTACACGTTGTACACAAAGACCAGACTGGGCTACTTGTACTACAAGCGGCAGATGAAGAAAGCCCGGGAGCAGTACCCAACGGGACATTCCAGAGGCCAGCCTGTGGAGATGAATGGTATGCAACAGCTGTTCACAACATGCCCTCATTAACTTGACCATTGTCACTTTACTGCCAGAAGGACACATCACATGAATCACATGGAATAGTAAAAGAGAAACTAAAACACTCCTGAGGTATACAGTACGTGTGTGTGTGGTAAAGTGACTGACTGTATTGTGTGTCCTCGTTAGGTATCAAAATAGTCCCTGTGTCAGTGCTTTCGGACAACTACTGCTACCTTGTGATTGACACCACCTCCGGCGAGGCGGTGGCAGTAGACCCAGCAGATCCACAGACTGTACAGGTGACGCCATTTTACCTGACTACACTAAGAATGGCTTAAAAAGACATGCTTAAGGAGGATCCACCATGTCCATATGTTATACATTATACATAGGACCTATATCGCCCAGTAATATTCCATACAGTTTTGTTATATATTATTGTAAACAGATTCACAATGACATGTAAACATGACATCGACATGTAAACATCAACATGTATGCACACCACAACGCGTTTGTTCCTTGGTTGGAATAAAACCGGATCAAAGCCTTGAAGATGAGCTGATTTAATTGTAACTTCAACAATAATCACTTCCCGAGGTTGCGTGGCAACTTGTCACTAGAAAAAAGCAACATGTGATACGATGGAATGAGATGCAGGCTTCGCAGTATTGTAAATGACCATGACTCTGTGTCACTCTTCAGGCAGCCCTCATGGAAGAACAGGCCACCCTCAAAGCCATCCTCTGCACACACAAGCACTGGTGAGAGAGACTTCTGATGTGCCTTTCAGCAAACCAAACTGAAGGTCCTAGTGTGAATGCATCACACAGTAGAATGGACAGCATTGTGTCGACGACACTGCTATCGTGCATTACACAATAGCAGTGGATGTGGAGGGCCAACGACAACAGAGATGTTGTTAATGAGCGGTTCACCGACATCATGTGATTTGAAGCTATATTCTGTATTCCATGTATCCCGTGTAGCTCCTGTCTCTCTGACGTGAGATATTGTTTTTTTTCCCCACACAGGGACCACAGCGGGGGGAACACGGCCCTCAAGAAGCTCCACAGCTCCTGCCGCGTGTACGGGAACGCCGCAGACAACATTCCCGGCCTGACGCAGTAAGCGACCGGCTCGCACGCCAGCATTACATTCTGCGTGCCGTTATGTCAAGTCTGTTATTCAGTGACCTGGGGGACGTTCCACCGCCGGCGGCAGGCGGTTCATAGGTCACTTACTGAGAGCCCCTTGGTGAGCCAGAGGAGAACACTGACTTGGTCACCCATGCTTTAAGGGAAGGCAACACAGCATGTGCAGTAACAGCATAGTCTAAGACAGGGGTCAGCAACCTTTTTAACATGCAGTGCCAGTTTGACATTTTCTCGTTAATGAGTGTGCCTTTCAAGGTTGGGTATGGAATTCTCTTTGGTGGCTGTTTTTGCAAAATTACTTGAAATTCTTATCATAACCCACTTACAGCCAGTGAGTGAGAAGTACTGACATGAAAATTAAACAAGTCAATCATCTGTGGAACGGGCAGGGCTCGAAAAACTCCAGCCAATGATTTCCAGACCCACGAGTGGCATTGGACAGTAAGTACGTCAATCAAACGGTCGTACTGCACTCCCCCTCCACCGCTCCCCGCGCGTAACCCCTTCGTGCACGTACTCAAAGCTCGTGACCCAGAGCAAGCTTCTGTTTGTTGTTAACCGACGTCATCATTATAATTGTATGCAGCAATGGGAAATAGGATGCATATTAATCAGATAGCAAGGTTTTCTTTCCTTATTCCTCTGTCTCAATCAATACTGCATCATGAATATCATAAATACCAATTAACCAAACGCTGTATGTATTTGCAAAAAATCCATAATTACAAGTGACTCGTATGATTTGCCATCATAATTTTAACAGTAATAAACCTAGAAAAGATGGTCTTAAACGAAGATCCGTCGGAAAAATTATTTTTCTGTGTTGAGATCAACAGATAAGGTTGTTCTGAGCCTTTAGAAACTTCTCATTCCAAGTCCGTAGCCACCATGTCCTTGGTGGCTAGACATATACTTCATCTTCAGCTTCATAAACGGCAAGCGTCTTGGCTGGAGCCCTTGTCTGGATTCCTTGTCTTTATTGTTTGTTCAGATCAACAGAAGATTAATCTAATGTGAAGATTAAATTCCTTGTAATTATATTCAAAGCTTTCTCAAAGACATTTTAATTGTGTATAGCCTTCAAACAGCATGTCTGCCTTTCGGTACCTTTGCGTACCTCTATTTGCTGTTATCTTCAAGGTGTGTGTGTGTGTGTGTGTGTGTGTGTGTGTGTGTGTGTGTGTGTGTGTGTGTGTGTGTGTGTGTGTGTGTGTGTGTGTGTGTGTGTGTGTGTGTGTGTGTGTGTGTGTGTGTGTGTGTGTGTGTGTGTGTGTGTGTGTGTCCAACACAGCCCCCTCTCCCACAAGGACACGGTGTCGGTGGGTCGCATGCACTTCAAGGCCCTGTTAACGCCGGGACACACGGTGGGCCACATGATCTACCTCCTGGAGGGCCGGCCCAACGGGACCCCCCCCAGCCTCTTCTCGGGGGACCTGGTGTTCCTGTCAGGCTGTGGTGAGCAACACGTCTCCCACGCACCAGTGGCTTACTGTACTCAATCGACACCAGCACTCTGTCGCCGGCCGTTCCAATTCCGTTGTCCCAAGGGGTAAGCGGAGAAGGAGAATGCGTAATAGTCCGGCCGTTTGTAATCCTCCTGGACTCAGAGATGGTCCGCCCCTGATCTGCTTGATCAGGGCTTCCCCGTCGTAAGGCTGCCTTAAGGGGCCTAAGGTCTCTGATAGTAAGAGGGAGGAACTTTCTGGAAGCCTTTTTAATGCTTGGATTAGGAAGTGCCGGCCAATATCTGCTGAGCCCTTGTTTTGGTTAAGGAGTTCCAAGAAGTAGGGAGTGTAGGTTGTTTAGATTCAAGCCATCTTTGATATGACGTTACCAATCCTCCACAGCTCATTAGATTCTGACCGATAAACACTACTGGTGTGTTCCTGAAGTGTTGAGCGTGCGTGGGGAGAGTCTCCCTGTAACGTCGTCCTGTCCTCAATCAGGGAGGATGTTCGAAGGCAGCGCTACGACCATGCTGTCCTCCCTGGACACCGTGGGCTGCCTGAGTGACGACACGCTGCTGTGGCCCGGTAGGAGCACCATCGTTCAGCCTGTTTACCCGAGCCTTGTGTATGTGTTCGTGTTAAGGAAAGTGTTTGTCTTAGATTCCTTAGTTATATCTTTGCAGCAGATTGCCATATTTTCCCCCTTTTTATTTTGGCAGCTTAATCAACGTGTGTGTGTGTGTGTCCTGTATGTGTGTGTTCTGTGTGTGTGTATGTGTGTGTGCGTCCTGTGTGTGTGTGCGTAAGTCCTGTGTGTCCTGTCTGTGTGTGTGCATGCGTCCTGTGTGTGTTTGCGTCGTGTGTGTGCGTCCTGTGTGTGTGTGTGTGCGTGTGTGTGTGTGTGTATGTACGTGTGCTTGTCCAGGTCATGAGTATTCGGAGGACAACCTGCTGTTTGCTGCCGTGGTGGAGCCAAGCAACACTGCCAGGGAGAGCAAGTACCACTGGGTGGTGCAGCAGCGGGGAGAGAAGCTGTGCACGGTAAGGGACGTCTGCGCTTATGATGAGAGCAGCGCTGGCACTTTGATCAGGCTGATGATTCACACGAGTTTTAAATTAACTCCCGAGGTCACGGCTGCGCTTCAGGAGAGCAGCCAGCAGCAAGGCGATCATAGTGTCTCTCCCTCGCACTCTCTTCTCCGCCCTCCTAACCCTTTTAAAAACGGTACCTTTATGTAATCTGCTTAAAAACTGAGTTATTAGTTGGAACAGCCCAAACCACGCTGTCTAACACCAGTCGGATGTATTTCGTCCTCCACACGCGCTCTCCTCCATCCGTTACCAAGCGGCCCGTGTTCTCTCTGCTTCCCCCTCGGCCCCTCCAGTGTCCGTCCACCATCGGGGACGAGAAGGCCTACAACCCCTTCCTGCGGCTCCATTCCCCTGAGCTCCAGCAGGCTCTGGGGCTCCAGCAGCTGAAGGACGAGGACGGGACTGAGTTCAGGGCCCGCGTTCTGGAGGCACTGAGGAAACACAAGGACGCCTACAACCGCCGATAGGGCCCCGCGCCCGGGGGGCCCCGGAGCACAAAGCGGGCCCCCCGAGATATGGAGAGAGAGGATGGATCCCCTGATCCAAACGTATTAGTAGATCACACTCTTAGATGACTTGTGGGAGGCTCATAAGCCGCGGCCAACACGGGCAAGCCAATTTTCATGCGACATAATGTGATCATGAGTGTAATTAGCATGTGTGGCATGCTGTTATTTTTCTAGTACTGACCCGTTTTCTGATGATTGTGGGTGAACCCCGCGGGGCCCAATTTAAACAGACTTTTTTGCTGTGAATTCTGAATACCACGTGGATTTAATGGGGCATTTATGGTACTGATGGAATAACTGTAAGCATTCATTAGGTTCTTTGTGCAGTTTCCAAAATGGTAATGCTTTGTTTGTTGGTACGATCATTCTAGATTAGAGCAGCACCTTTTTGTGTCTGTGTAAATAGTTGGATTCTAGCATATTCTCAAGGGGACTTTAGCTAGGACAGCCTTTTCTGTGGCCAAGTGTTTGTATAATAGGTACTGATGTGGTTGTTTGTATGTGAAAACCAAACATGGAGTCACCTTAGCTGCTAATGTTGGTTCCAGCAAAGTTAAAAAAAAAAAGCCAAATGTTTCAGTCAATGTTTTGTTAGTCAATTAGGAGGAATTTCCAGCAATTAATTGTGTTTATGAATATAAGCTTGTGTTGAGGTACCATGCAGCAAACTTTATGTTGGCACCTGTGATGAATTACTGTCTCATATCCCATAGTTTACCAGGGAAATATTGCCCGAAAAAAAATAATTTTCTGAGCGTTGAATCATTCCCATTTATTAGCCGTTTTAATAAGGTACAATTACAGTTTTATACAATCCTCTGCTTTAACATTATAAAGAAATTCTCATACTGTGACATGTTGTAAATTGCAAGCATTTGATGGAAATATGCTTTTGGTTACTCTCCAATGACTGGTATTATTTGGTAGCTGTTTTTGATGAAATTTTAAATGTGTCATAATACCTCATTGTATGTTGAATAATATTTTATAAAGTTAAAAGTTTTTGACTGATAATAAAAAGTTAATTGTTATTCGTTACAATTCAAAAGCACACGCCTGTGTTTGTTAAAATCCATGGATGGATTTATTGATTGCTTCAGGCTTTTACAAAAAAAAGTCTATTTTAAATGCTTTTGTTTAAAACGGTACAATGTAACTGACTGTCAACCAGATCTCAGGTCTGCTTAAAACAAATGTACATGTTTTGAATCAATAACATGACCATGTCTGTATAATGCCTTCGTAGTTTGTACCATAGTCAAAGAGGCAATCTACTGGAGGGGTGGTCCTCTTGCTGTCTTGTCCCAAACACTGAGGGGTCCAAATGGTTTCGATTATCACGCCCCCCTATCCCCCCCAAACATTGGCAGTTTGTGAGTTTCAACATAATTGGGAAATCGTAAAAGTCTTCTGTTGAAGCATATCTAATGTTTCATCTCCCCAGATTTTTAAATGATAGTATTACGTACATACATTTAGGTGTGTCTGTGTACTAGCCTGTGGGTTTTTGTCAATCTGCTGTTGGCGTCGGTTTTCTTGAGTCTGCATGTTTTGTTGCGTGTTTACGCATACGACTGTTTGTGTGTACGTTTTAATCCAACCACCTCTGAGGTTTCAAGTGCCAGTAAGCATGAAGTCATGGCAGCGTCACTCTGCGGGCGTTAGTGTAAAACCAACCGCAGAACAATGACACTATTCTCCATCTAGTTCCCGGCTCCCCTCCTTCCCCTTGGCCGTTCATCCATGTGTCAATCTGTCCATAGCGTCTTCCTTCCGCCACATCAGCCCGCTGTGTTCGGTGACCATGTGCAGTTTGAGTTACTTTCCAAGTGGCCACATACAAGGCTGCAAGTCTCGACAACAAGAAGCGCTACCCCCGGAAATTGTGTGTGTGTGTGTGTGTGTGTGTGTGTGTGTGTGTGTGTGTGTGTGTGTGTGTGTGTGTGTGTGTGTGTGTGTGTGTGTGTGTGTGTGTGTGTGTGTGTGTGTGTGTGTGTGTGTGTGTGTGTGTGTGTGTGTGTGTGTGTGTGTGTGTGGCCAGCAGAAATTGAGTGCAAACATTAGATGCAGCAACTTTGTCTGAACAGCAATTCCTTTGTGCCTTCAATCACCGGGTAACATTTAGCTTTGTCATTCAGTTCAGAAAGGTAGGTAGGATTATAATATAACTTATTATTTATGTAAAAAATAAATTTAGTTTTATTTTCTCAATATAATTTGTTTGTTTCTTGTTCTTGATTCCAGACCCTCAGTTCTGCCTGTTCACCCTGTACTGTACAAGACCAAGTATGCCTAACTCAAACACACGACAATGAATTGTTGGCTATTGAGAGGTAATATTACAACAATAGAGGACTATTATGGGAACATTACTCCAGTAATATTTACTGTCAGAAGATGAATTGGTAGGCTTATATCTGGTATGTTGACAGCCTCAAGGTCATTATCAGTGTGGCTGGCTACATATAGGTCAACCACGTGCCAAGAGGTTCTAGGGACAGTGTTTTGGAGGAATGATCTTCTGACAGTGTTTCAAATAACAAGCAGCGGGTTTGGTAAAATCCTGATCTTTGTTGGCCAGAATACGTTACTTTTAAAATTTCATTTTTATTTGAAAAGTTTGGCGCTTTTCTCAAGTCATTTACCCTACTTTACATCAACAGAGGTACATATAGTAACTTTGGTTTAGAGCCAGTCTACCTATAGGCCTACTCAAAGCTGTGAGCAATTAGGCTTGGCGTGGCTGTTGGAAACATTGTGGTAATGATGATAAATCTGCTTAAACAACGCAGCCTATATGACAATTATACTGTGCCTGAGGCTGAGTTTCCATGTGTGCCTTTAAATTAGTTGTTGGACACGGGCAGCATTCAGAAGGCACAGGTCACTTCCTCTTCTCTGGATCTGGAACCGATTCAATACAAGTAAACCAAGGACTTGATATGGGATGACTTTTATTTCCGAATTATGTTCGTGAAATATTGTTAAAAAAAAACTATTTTGGGAACACATGTGCTGATTTACTTATTACGGTGGCCTTAATAGGTCTACCAACCCAAAATAATTGTCAAAAGTCCAATGTGCTCTAGGTAGGCCTACATCCAAATATCATTGCACCATCTGTGGAGCTATATTCAACCTTTTAAATATAGTTTTGAACTTGGGTTATGACACATTCACGTCTTTTTTTATTTAGATCTAGCCTATTTGATAGGTCGAGGCCAGTTCATAATTTAGCCATGCGTAAATCTAGTCAACCCCACAACGCATGGCCTATAAAATATTTGACAGGAGAAACTCTTTTCCCGGTAAATGGTCACTACGTAGTCTTAGCACAGCAGGAAAAAATCCCGGTGTTGAGCAACGCCGCTCACTGGTTAGTAGTGACAGGGCATATAAGGAGGCTGCGCCAGATGGGTAGCATTGCGCCGTGGACCAGCGCCGGGGAACATCTGGTTTGGAGAGAGGCTCGTTGCGCACTGCCTCAGGATGCGCGTCGTGGCTGTTCTCTGGGTGTTTGGGTTTCTGCTGGATGAGGCGTATTCGTGGGGATTCCAAAACGGAGTGTTTCATAACTCAATATGGCTGGGTAAATAATGCGTCGCTTCTTTTATATGTGTTTTGCTTTCTTCGTTCATATCGGCCATATCCGATCAGGCATATTTGTAGGACGCCCTATTTGTACTGAGCTTAGGCTTTTATTTTGGGTCTTTTAATTGAGCTGTTCAACTTGTGTTTACATTCTGGCTAGAGCACAATTTAGACACCAATGTGGCATTTTCCTATTCCAATTACATTATTAAGCATCATAATATCATCGATTTTCTTTGACATTGTTCAAACATGCTAATCAGCCTGAACATTGGGAGGTGCTTAATCATAAATAGGTTGAGAATATTTAGGATTATTTGTCCTCTTCACATCAGCTCATTTTCTTTGAAGTGTGTTTTATTTTATAGTTATATTCTCCAGAACCCTTCCAACAGACTTGTTTACCTTGTACTTCAGAGTCACAGTAAATACAGTTATCTCTAATAGATTTAAAGAAAATCTTAAAATAAGTTTACCTGATAACGTCACTCTTCTTGTTATTGTAGTATCATGCGTCATACCAAAACCTCAGTGAGAGACCTCACACCCCCTCCAACCATGGCCACACACCCACACACAAACACAAAGCCACAGACAGACAGACAGACAGACACACACACACACACACACACACACACACACACACACACACACACACACACACACACACACACACACACACACACTGAACAAGCCAGCAATGTCACAACTAGGGCATCTTTAATCTCTTTTCTTTGAGAGAAACTCTTGATGTGTGTATCGGATTCTCCTAGATGCGGATAATCATTGTTGGTGCAACTGGACGCCACTGGCAGTGTGTCAGTGTCAGTATTTACCTTGGTTCATGAGAGGGAATACACTGTTTTATGACTGTGCTCTCTCTCTCTCTCTCTCTGTCTCTCTCTCTCTCTCTCTCTCTCTCTCTCTCTCTCTCTCTCTCTCTCTCTCTGTCTCTCTGTCTCTCTCTCTCTCTCTCTCTCTCTCTCTCTCTCTCTCTCTCTCTCTCTCTCTCTCTCTCTCTCTCTCTATTTCTCTCTCTCTTTCTCTCTCTTTCTATCCCTCTCTCCCCCCCTCACTCTCTCTGACAGAGCAAGCAGCTGGTGTATACCACAGGGAATCACGCAAAGGCAGATACCAGCTGACGTATAAAGAGGCAAAAGCTGTCTGCAAATTTGAGGGAGGGAAGCTGGCCACCTATGACCAACTGGAGGCTGCACGCAAAATAGGTCAGTATCATTTTGGCACACACACACACACACACACACACACACACACACACACACACACACACACACACACACACACACACACACACACACACACACACACACACACACACACACACACACACACACATCATGAGATTATAAAGCGGTCCATATGTGGTACACACTGGACACCACATTGTGACTACCTGAGCCCCAGGTGACAAACGACTGAAAGAAGATGGATCGAGGTGGACCTTTCCCCATGTGTGCTCGTGGGCTGGGTTTGCTTACAGCATCTAAACTATAACATTCCACCAGGATAGGTAGTCCATCGCTGTAAACCCAGCGGAATGCCTTTAAAGTTTTGGGGAGGGGGAGTCCCAACTCGCTCAGAGAGGTGAACAAAGCTGGTTCTTCTCTGTGCCCGACAGAAAGCGTCCCCCTGTGGGGCCTCTTGTAAAACTCCATGTCCAATGTTACGCAGCTCCAGCAGAACAGTAAAAGGGGCCAGTTAACGATATGTTCCAGGGGTTCAGTGTTCCCCATGGCACAGGGATTGAATCCAGTCGTTCCCCCCACACACACACACTGCCCGCCTCAAGTTGGGGTAATCTGTCAGTGGTTACAGCCGAGTACCCCTCCAACCCAACCCCCACCACCAACCCCACCAACATCCTTCATTCCCCATGGCAGTCGTACCAGGAGGTCCTTGTCTCCTTTAAAGCCCTGCTCTCCTCGCTGGGGGGGGTCCGTTGCCAGATTCTTCCCGAGTCACAGGAAGCTTGCAAAGCTGTTTTTTTTTATAGAATAGAATACAATAGAGACTTTATTGTCATTGCACATGTCACAAGGGCAGAGCAGCGAAATTACCAGTTCCATCCCGTCCAAGAATCATAAAAGACAGTGTGGGGAGACAGGATGGAGAGACTGTCGGGGCGCATGCGCTCCCTCAATATTAGATAAGAAAAGGAAAACAAGAGGGTAAACGAGGGAACAAAAAGGTAATTCCCAAACTAGGCTCCTCTAAGGGGGGCACAGTGTAGGGATTAGCAAAAAACACCTCTGACATGACAAACACATGACAAACACATGTGGGAGGGGGGAAGGGTGTCGGGGAGGGGAGGTGTCACAGCTCAGACACCGGGAGGAGGACGCAGCCAGCGGGCGCGTCGCATCACTCGCGGCATACTGTACTGTAACGAGGGACGGAGAGGGGGAGGGAGTCCAGAAGGCATTGAGTCCAGGGGGGTGTGTGGGTTATGTGTCTTGTGTGTGTGTGTGTGTGTGTGTGTGTGTGTGTGTGCGTGTGTGTGTGTGTGTGTGTGTGTGTGTGTGTGTGTGTGTGTGTGTGTGTGTGTGTGTGTGTGTGTGTGTGTGTGAGCCCAAGGACTCCATCTCCACCCAGACTCAAACAGTGTCTCCGTCTGATGCTGGTGACGAGGACATGACTGTTGCCGTGGAGACGACCACGAAGCGTTCTGATCCAGAGACAAAGTTCACGGGAGGAAGAGGATAGGGGGTGTGTGGGGGGGGGGGGGGGGGGGGGGGGCAGAGCATCTGTCTGCATAACAACCAGGGGAGTGGGGGAGCCGAATAAAGATAACGATTGCTTTGGGTCAGGCCGACTCTGCAATTTTCACCTGCCTTAAGTCTCTCTGATGCTCTCTGCAATATTCCAAATTCCAGATTCCAAAAAAGCTGAATTAGCCGAATTTCGGTGGCCCGTTTCAGCCTGAGTCTGTGTGTTGGTAGCCCGGCACAATCCATCAATGACGGGCAGCTTCTCAATAGCCGAACATGCTGCCATCGCCTTCCTAGCTTTGCGATAGAACAGGAGCCCGCAAACTCCAAACAGCAGGAATCCTGTTATCATAATCCCAATTATGTAGACGTCTTCAACGTCAAGTATGGCGAGACACAAATGCCAACAGAACAGGGACAAACACAGAAAGCAAGCCCCCTTCTGAGGCTGGAGTGTGCACGTTTAACTTGATTGTGCCCCTGCACCACCCACAGACCAATGCACTGCCACTGCAAGGCCAGTGGGGTGTAGAGGGGCGTAACAGGCCTCCACTCCTTCCCGGAGTCCATCATGTATCCCGCTGCAAACGTCCCGTCAGGGCAGGCGGGCTCTCCTTTGCCCATTTTTCTCGTCGAGAAAATTTGATCAATAGCGTTGAGAGACCAGCCAATCAGATCCATCATTTAGGTTTCGGATAGAAATGCAGAGAGAGGCTCTGACAGATTTAGAAGAGACAGCACAGGACAAGACAAAGAGCGGAGGCAGGACAGATAAGGGCCGGGAGGGAGCAGAGGGAGCAGAGAACAGAGAGGGAAGCGACCGCCTTCGTTGGAGAGCAGCAGGAGAGCACCCCCTGCAGACTTTCAGTTTCCAGTTGTTCTCTAGAACCAAAGTTAGCGTGACAAAACAATACTTACAGTACCTACGACAGAAATGGGTCGTACACCACACAAGGATTGCTTCCCTGCACCACGGCAAACCAAGAAGGAAATGTAGATTTTCCTTGCTTCGTTTACTGCCCTCTTCATGTCTTTTATGAACCTTGTTTTGCGGGGGCTCTAGGTCTCCACGTGTGCTCGGCAGGCTGGTTCGACAAGGCTCACGTGGGCTACCCCATCGTCAAAGCCGGCGCCCACTGTGGCTTTGGCAAGATCGGCATCATAGACTACGGCTACCGGATGAACAAGAGCGAGAGGTGGGACGTGTTCTGCTTCAACCCAGACAGTGAGTATACAGGCATGCGGAGCGTCTCCATGGTGAATGCAAGAGGAAGTTTGGGTGTGGATTTTTAGTGGTCCATGAGTGAGCGTCTGAGTCAGACCCTGAAGTCAGAGGAGAGGGCTGAGGTTGAGTCAATTACTGTACGGACTGAAACATGTGTTGGAAAAGTGATCAGACTTCCAACTTCAGCAGCCCGGTTCCATCAGAAAATAAACGGCCCCCCAGCAGAGAGTGTCGGTTGCGAAACACGTACCGGCGCTATCCAGCCTCTGGAGATCTTGTGGCCCAATCTCTCTCCCAGCGTGCGAGCTATCAACCCCCCTCCGAACAAGGATAACCACACAGGAAGTCCAGCCTGCGGCTGAGGAGGAGAGTTCAGCGGGTTGGTGGGGCAGCAGGGCGGCAGAGGAGAGGGCCCGACTCTTGGCTAACGATGGGCTGATTATGGGCTGACTCTAGGCTGACGCGGGGCTGCTGCTGTCGCCATCAGGCACCGCTTTGCTCAACCACTCAGCTTGTGTCCTTGTGAGTCAGCAGCAACGTGGTGCTGAGGTTTTCCTTCCTGCTGCCATGATCTCATTGACGTAATCATGACGGGTGTTTATGTAGGTTAAACCTTGACACTGAGCTCATAGAGGCACAGAGAAGTTTAGACAATAATATAATACAGACCTTTTTTTGCGAACACATGGTTCATATTGAAATGTCAAAATCAAGTAATTTTTGAACTTTTTAATCGTAAATAATGTCAGTCCTGTTCACTAAATGATCTAGATGTGTAAATGAAGACCATATGGCTTAAAAAAATTAACATTTTATTACTGTTACTATCTAATTAAATCCCAGTTTGCACTGTTGGCACACCTGTTATTGATTGTCTCCATTCAGTGCTGGGATTTACTTTCCCTTTCTGCACTGTCTCACACAGCCAAGCAGTGCGGGGGCATTCTGACGGAGCCGGAGAGGCAGATCCGGACGCCGGGGTATCCCGAGGAGTACGAGGACGAGCAGATCTGCTACTGGCACATCCGCGTGCGCTACGGTCAGCGCGTCCGCCTGCACTTCCTGGACTTTGACCTGGAGGACGACACCTCGTGCATGGCCGACTACCTGGAGGTCTACGACAGCTACGACGACATCACAGGCTTCGCCGGGAGGTACGTGGCCTGCCGTCCTGAAGAGGCCCAGAGCAGATTAAGGAATGGAACCTTTTCACAGAGGTGTAGCCCTAGGATGAACACAGGTGTCATGATTCTAACTATTTGCTAATAATGAAGATAACTCACCCTGAACACGGACCGCTTTGAACCCTTTGGCCAACACAGGTGTTGGTAGATGTAAGTAGGCAGGTGTTACGTTTATGTGGGTCAAAGCATCAGCCAGGGTCAGTGTGTGTTATCCTCAGTACTGTTTAGGACACGTCCAAGCTAGTCCAGATACATCAGATTCAGAGTTTTCAAATGTATCCGAAAACGACCACTCTGCGAAAAATGATTACTGATGGAAGAGTTAAGAATGGATGACAAAAATCAACCATCATTTACCTTCGAACCATACGATGACATTCCATGTATGTCCATAGCACACCATGCTGGTTCATGCCACACATTTCAAGTCCATGCCACAGCATGCTAGTCCATATCACGCCATGCTTGCCCATATCACGCCATGCTAGCCCATATCACGCCATGCTAGCCCATACCACAACAGCATGATAGCCCATTCCACAGCATGCAAGTCCATACAACATCATGCTAGACCATACAACGCCATGATAGTCCATTCCAGAGCATGCTAGTCCATATCGCAGCATGCTGGTAGATACTACATCATGCTAGTCCATACCACACCTTGCTAGTCCATATCACATCATGCTAGACCATACCACAGCAAGCTAGTCCATACCATGCCATGCCAATCCAGAGTATGCTGCTGTATATGATTACACAATCCTTGTTCAAAGTATCTAACCAGGTCTCTATGCAGGTTCTGTGGTGACGACCTACCAGATGACATCATCAGCAGTGGTGAGAAGTTTGATTATTCGTCCTAACACTGATTTAATGACGACTGTGAAGTCCCCCAGGTAGACAGAAGGATACTTTTCTTGCACACAAAGGTTTTGCTTTAAACATGTGAAGACTACAGCGAAAGAAAGTTGCAGAATTCATATTCAAGTCATTGAGGTAGTTCTCTTGTCTTTGATTATTCTTTTATGTTGAGCATGGGCATGTTTATAATTATATGGCTGCACAAATGTTAAAAAGGTGACATATTATACCAGCAGGTGTGAGTGTGGTTAGCCGTTACAAGCCGTTTTGAAAGTGGGCATGTCCACATCACCTGGTGCTATAATATGTGACCTTTAAAAAATTCTATCTATTTTTGTCCTTACAGGAAATGTGATGACCCTGAAGTTTCTCTCGGATGCGTCGGTGACAGCGGGGGGCTTTCAGATGCAGTATATCGCCTTCAACGCATCGCTCCTCTACCAGGGCCACGCAAGCCCCCTCCCCTGACCTGTCACTCACACACCGACGAACACCAGCCACTCCCCTTGACCTGTCACTCACACACCGACGTACACCAGCCACTACCCTTGACCTGTCACTCACACAACAATGTACACCAGAACAACTCCTTGTGTAGTGATGACTTTTATTAAGTTCATGCTGTAACAGAAATATTGCAATTATTTTAATTTTTTTATTTTGTGTTCTATTTAACTTTGGTGAATGTTTGTTTCCTGTTTGAAACAGCCTACTTGAAAACAAATAGACCCAAATTGCAATGAAAGTAGTAATGGTTTCTGCTGTGGTTTATTTAATTCGTTTGATTTGATTTCGATTTTTAAATAAATACAACTAACAAACTTGACATGTGGTCATGGGAAGTTTTTAGCTCATGCGTTGAGCCACAACGACCAGATGCATACAATATGCAGGGTTGCAATGCAGTCCAGCTATATGGGAGCAGGGGCGGTGCGAGGGTGATGGTGGTGGTGGTGGTGGGGGGGCTAGCGGGGGCTTAAGCTCCCCCTGCAAAAGGCTCAGCCCCCTCAAAGCCCCCCCCTCCCAAATACCCCCAATCATTTTGTGATGATATATATTTATGGAAATAATATGTTTTTAATAATATTGGGGCAAGCAGCACGGGAATGAACCAACGGGGGCCCAAGTTATGGGAGTTTGCAACTCTCGTGGCCCATTCTCAGAACGGCCCTAAAAGTTGCCTTTATGTAAACACACACACACACACACACACACACACACACACACACACACACACACACACACACACACACACACACACACACACACACACACACACACACACACACACACACACACACACGCACACACACCTGAAGCACACATCATCTTCCACAAACACGACCGCCTCGGTGCCACCGAGGCTCCAAGGATCCTTTGCGGCACTTAGCGTCCATGGCCGTGATCGGCACAATAATATAATTATATACATATAAGAAGATATCGGTCAGACTAATGTGTAACAAAACTGAACTATGAAATTATACTTTTGATTTGCCTCAGTGATGATGACCTTGGCTGCTTGTTGTGTGATTGGGCTGTTCGTACCAAATCATAGTGTGTAGTATTATTTGTTATGTTTATTGCGTCTAAATGTATTAGCCCCTGCTATAGATAATCTAGACCCCATAGCTCAAGCAATCATAATTCTTTGGCGCCGCTACTGTATTGGAGTACTATTAAGGAAAAACAACATTTTGATATACGTGTGTGTGTGTGTGTGTGTGTGTGTGTGTGTGTGTGTGTGTGTGTGTGTGTGTGTGTGTGTGTGTGTGTGTGAGTGAGTGTGTTTGTGTAATATATTATAAATAATAATAATAATAATAATAATAACATATTGACTATTATAGTATTAATATTAATATTAGTATTATCCATCCATTATATTATCCATCCAACCAATGCTTGGTGGAATTTCAGAAAGGCTAAAGCATTTTGTGGTTCAAGATGCATGGGATGCTGCACACAACTGTTAAAGTTATCCTTTAAAGGCAAAGTAGGCGGTCCGGGATGTGACGTACGTGGGGTCATAGTTGATTTCGTACGTCGGCGTGGTCGTTTGGCGCCAGCATTTCGCGGGGAGCAATAATAGAGACGCAGAAGAAGCAGCATTAAACAATAGGTAAACAGCAGATTCTCAGCATATTATTACCAGGCAAAGTTTGGCGCTAGCATTGTGTGCTGCTTGCGTGGATGTTAACTATTTCAGCTCTCTGTGTTCCGCCCAAAAAATAACGAGGTGAGGTGGGCTTCTGTGGTGAATGCTTTTTTCAGCGAGTGTAGGGTGTCAAAATTGGCCTATGGTGCCGAAATGTTTACCTCTAGTTGGAACCAAAGTCACTACAGTAGTGCTCTGAACAGCTAAGCTAACTAATCCGTTATGGCTATACTCCATTTACGCATTGATCACACATATGGGTGCATGGTCGGAAGTCCAGATGTGCATGTATCGTCATGATGCTACTGCTAGCACTAGGGGACTAGTCAATGCATTCAACTCCTCCTTTGTGTATAATCATACATTAACGTAATGTTACCAAACGACGTGTGTCTGAGGCAATGACGGTAAACCCTGCAATTAATGCTCAATTACACTGAATTAGCTTTTTCCTGCAGAGGTCTTTCTTTATGAAAGTAAGCTTTACGACCCCAGGACACAAGTTGATATTAGATCATGGATTTGGCAGTTTTCCTATTGCCATACGTGGATTTCCATATCCACGACTATTCCAGATAGATCGCCCCAATAGGATATTCCCTCTTACTAGCTTCAGCTTCTGCTACTACCGCAGTTTGTCTTACTGTAACCAAAGCCTTAGTTATGTATACAGGTGTATGTAAATGAAATTGGATTTGCCCAAGGCCATACCAGTTGTATTTATTTTTGTATGTCGTTCCAGCGCTTTGAATGCGTTCACATAACGAAGTGCTTCCCCTTGCGCTACCTAGGCTGCGCGTGGGGAGAATGATGGCCACGGCAGCGCCAGAAAGCGGCTCCAGCCTCTTGCCCTTACTGGAGTCCCTAGAGGACAGCACCGCGGGACAGCCAGAGCAAACCGATGTCTACCTCACCATAGCCAGGTAGGTGGTTCCTAAAGCCTACACCTGTTGTGGCTGTGGGGCTGCAGGATATCGCGTGGCTAGGGTGTTGAATAACCCGGCTGGAAGGTACTGGGTTTGAGTTCAATATTGTAGTAGGTAGGTAGGTAGGTAGGTAGGGCCAGCCTTTAACACAAGCAAAGTCTGAGAAGCAGTGTTGATTCACTGTGTCAACAACCGCCCACTTGTCGTAAAGAGAACTCTGTTGACATGTGAGCATGACTACCCACTGACCGTACGTCGGCCAGCACCGCTAGAAGACAGGCCTGCGGTGGGTCAAGCGTACTTTATTTATTTTTATATTTATATATTTTTTATTTACAGCAATTGCTCAGCAGACTAAAAACAAATATAGCCGCATGGGGTGATTAACGGGTCCCGAGCAAAATTAAAAGTCAAGGACAAACTAATGGAAGATATATAAATAACATATAATTGTCATATTCAAGGAAAGATATTCCACTTTAAACCTGAACTGCAGCCTCACTCTATTGATAAGCACACAACATCCAGAAAACTCAAAGCACACATTTCTCAAGTGAATAAAGGGCTTTCTTAAAGATTTCTTAAAGAGTACAGATCTGAAAATTTGCACTGTTAATGTTATATCCACCTAATGATAGCCGTATGGTGGTTATATAATAACAAAATGGTCATGTAGGCAAAATGGGTTGAGACTGTGGAAGTTTTTTTTTTTTCTATGAAATAGTGGGAAAAGTAAATATTTTTAAGGCATAAGACCCAGGGTTCTGTAAATGCATCTCATTCTAGAGATTAATATTCTGAAAGAATTATGAGTCCAGGTCAATCTGGTGAGGAGAAATAAGCCTAATTCATGATTTTTCACAATAGCGCCACCTTTGGGTGCGGTAAAACAAATTTGGGTTTATGAGTAGTGGGGGTTATTGGTAACCATACCAGAGTTTTCGATTTACGGTATAGGTTGCCGTATGACTTTTACAGAATTTGAGGGGGGAAAAATAAACGATAGGGGACCAAGCAGCTTTGCTGCTCGGACCCCTAATTACATTACCGGATGGATTTAATAAACCGTTGTATCTAATTCTATTCTATAGTGAATCATCTGGCTCACGCGGTGAACTAACTGTACATTTCTGTGAGTGACAATGCTGACAGCCAATGAGAATAGGTTCTTAAGTGTCCCCTTGACGCTGCACAGCTCAATTTGCTATCAGACGTAAAGCATGACTGGCATGACATTGGGAAAAATAACAGAAGATGTCAAAACTGACCTGGAGGCCTCCTTGAGCAAGATGCTCATCCTTAATGACATGGATCAGTATTCACTGCCAGGTGCTTCTGATAAGAAGTTGGCTCAACGACTTGATAGTGAGAACTGCATGGTATCTAATGTACTGTATCGTGTTGTTTTTGTCTTTCACAGCCGTCTCAGCGGAGAGGAAGGAAGGCAGTTTCTCCCTGCAGTCGAGAAGCACTTTTCCCGCCTGGGCAAGGCCATCTTGGTGAGTCACTGCTCGGAGATTGTTTGGGTTGTAGCATGCCTTCAACCTTGGCCCATGTCTCATGAAATCATCGTCATTCCATGCTCAACGTCATCCTAAAGGTTAAATATCTAGCTCTCTACATTTTATACATTTATATTTGCATAACTGTATTTTGTGTTTTTATATTTTACTTTATTTATATTTTTTATTAGTATTTTCGGCATGGCAACCTTGGCTTCAGCATTTCCTTCGGGATAAAGTACTCTTGATTCTGAATTTCCTTTATTGCTTATTGCTTGTCCGTCCAATTGCGCTGATGGGAGTTTGAATGACACTATTGGTTGTTTGTGTGTTTTGTGTTTCTTTCTTCTCTAGACCCACATCACTGGGCCTAACCCTGAGCTCAGCCAGGCAGCCTTGCAAGCCCTGGGCTTCTGTGTGTACCACGCACATGTTGTCTCGGGGGTTTCTGGTAAACCAACACTTAGACACCGAACATCTATAATGCACAGTGTCTAAATATGATTTAACAGGCTTAATATTCAAGGAATTTGGTTATAGTTTTAGAAGGTCAACTTTTTTTCTTTGTCGTCCCCCCCCCCCCCCCCCAGAAAACTTTGCTTCAGAAATATTATCAGCGCTTGGTTCCCTGGTTGTGTCCTCGACGGATAAAAACTCCTGCACCCGGGCATTATGGGTAATCTCCAAGCAGAGCTTTCCCTCCGAGGTCGTGGCCAAGAAAGTGAGTCCCCACCGCTTGTTTACATACAGGGAAATATACTTCTTTCGATGGTTGATATCTTCAGAGAGAGTGTGTGTGTGTGTGTGTGTGTGTGTGTGTGTGTGTGTGTGTGTGTGTGTGTGTGTGTGTGTGTGTGTGTGTGTGTGTGTGTGTGTGTGTGTGTGTGTGTGTGTGTGTGTGTGTGTGTGTACAGTCACTTGATAATGTAATACCGACGTTGATGTGTGTGTACTGACGCCCCGTTTCCGTCGACCGCCCCTAGGTGGACCCCCTCCTGGAGATGCTCGAGCGTGTGATGAGCCGACGGGACATCCAGTCGCTGGTGATGGAGCACGAAGCCTTGAATGTGGTGATCAGGTAAACCAGAGGTTGAGGTGTCCTATAACGAGATGCCCAACTGCTCCCTACGAGCTGGCTTGTCGTCGCCCTGCATGGTTGACGGCGCCGTAGGTGTACTAATGGTACCCCTGGTACATAAAGGAGCAGAAACCACGATTATTATTGTTATGAGTGACGTCTGTGTTTGTCCTACACGTCTGTGAGAAGGTTCTATTGTACAAAATGTACGATCATGTGTATAATTGTACGACGTTTGCTGTTACCGGCTGTCACGGGCTGCAACGGAGACATTTTTCAAACGGCTCATTCAGTTCTGGATCACAGCGGTTGTGTTCATCGTCGTGTGTGTGTGTGTGTGTGTGTGTTGCCAGGTTGCTGGAGCAGGCCCCGGTCCAGATGGGCGTGGCGGCGGTGCGCTGGTCCAAGCTGGTCATCCCCATGGTGGTCCACTCGGCCTCCAAGGTGCGTCTCCGGGCGGCGGCGGCCATGGAGCTGGGCCTGCCCCTGCTGCTGGAGCGGCAGAACGAGGTAGCGGCCGTCATCGAGCCTCTGATGCCCACGGTGAGCAGCCAGCCTCTGGGTTTATAATGACGCGTGTGTCAATCTATATCTTGGTTTTCTGTTTATAATGACGTGTCATTTTATATCTTGGTTTTCTGTTTATAAGGACATCTGTCATTCTATATCTTGGTTTTCAGTTTATAATGACGCGTGTCATTCTATATCTTGGTTTTCTCAGTTTTTATGACGTGTCGCCCTATATCTTGTTTTTCCTCTGTTTATATGACATGTGTCATTCTCTATCTTGTTTTTCTCTGTTTATAATGACGTGTATCACTATGTCTTGTCTAACGCAGTATGGTCCGATATTGATGGCTGCAGACATTCTTTGGTATACAGATCTCTATTTAGATCTACAGTAATTGTATAAATGCCAGGTATACTGTTTTTATTCATGTTTTGCCTTCAAGTACTTAATGTATTCCTCATTGCTGCTGCTAGCCTCTGTACACGTTTTCATGACATGTACACGATTGTAACAATTTAACTTTAACTTAAACATTCATACATCAATCTTGCGTAATTGTGCACTTCATGTGCTTACGTTCTTCTTTCCCTCTCTGCTGCAACAGGTACTCGTACCGGAGCTACAGAAACTATTTGCGTCGAAGAACGAAGTGAACGTGCTCAAACTCTGGCCTCTATTCGTCAAACTCCTGGGAAAGGTAAGACGCTCTCTTGTTAAAAGGCAAAAACAAACACGCATTGAACGTTGTACCACTTATTTGAGGGGGGAGACCCAGGAGGGAAGCCAACATGGCCTCTTCCCAACACCGTGCATCTGTTTTTATTAAACAGGAAAGTATTAAAGGTAACGAAGTTACAATTTAAAACGGGCCCGACTCAGCATAAAGCTGGTTTCCAGCAGGTCCCTAGACGTGTTCCTCTTTCCTCCCGCAGCACCTCCATCGAGGAGGCCCCTTCATCAACTCCCTGCTGCACCTGGAGGAGCTGGGCTTCCGCAGCTCCTCGCCCAACGTCAAGAAGATCGCCTTCATCGCCTGGAAGAGCCTCATCGACAACTTCGCCCTCAACCCCGGTGAGCGGCAGAGAGAACTACCGACCATCAGTGGGAGCTTTCTTCTATCTATTTAATTTAAAACTTGATCGTGGCCCTCCACCTTCAATTCACATAACTATTGTACATGAGCAGCACTCTGTATATACATTAATGCATTAAAATACATAAATAGCCAGGGATGACACAATAAAGCCTGAAGGCTTATTTCCATATTGGTCCCACTGCCCAGTTCCGATACTTATCATCCGGTCTGTTAATGGTGTAAACATTACAATAATAATAATAATGGATTGAATTTATATAGTGCTTTTCTAGACACTCAAAGACGCTTTACAGTGAAGGGGGGACCTCACTAACCACCACCAGTGTGTAGCACCCACTTGGGTGATGCACGGCAGCCAATCTGCGCCAGAACGCTCACCACACACCAGCTTGAGGTGGAGAGCGAGGGTATTGATGAGCTAGCCAATTATAGAGGAGGATGATTAGGGGGCCCGACTGAATGAGCCTGGTTGGGCCAGGACACCGGGGGAAACCCCTACTCTTTGCGATAGGTGCCTTTTATGCGTGCCAGTGTCATTGACGCAAGCCTTTAGGGTTCAGGCTGATGGCATCCTCCTCCTCCTCCTCCTCCTCCTCACTCTCCCTCCATTCCGCTTCCCCCCGCTGCAGAGATCCTTTGCAGTGCCAAGCGCATGAAGCTCCTCCTGCAGCCGCTGCTCTCCATCCACGTGCGCACGGAGGCCCTGCAGCTCAGCCGTCTGGAGGTGTGGTGGTACCTGGTGGTGCGACTGGGCCCCAACCTGGGCCCCCACTTTGAGCAGGTCAGTGGGGCCCACCATGCAGACTCTAGTTTGAAACGCTTTTTTTTTTTTTTTTTTTTTTGTGTCTTGTCACGCTCTTGGTGTTGCTGTTTTGCATGGAAAAAAAGTGTGAATAAAGTTTTCTTTGATGTGCGCTTCCTGTTAGGTGTCCATTCCCTTACTCCAGTGCACCATCCGGGCAGACTCCTCCACCTCCACCCTCCAGGCTGGGACCCCAGCGAGAGGCGCGGGGCAGAACAGCACCCTGGGCTCCTCCACTCCAAAGACCGGTACGTCCGCGCGTCCACTCTGAACACCTGCCGCCTTCCCCGGGTTAGAAGAGGGCACAGTGGGCTGTAGCAAAGCTTACTGAATCTCATTTCTTTTTTTTCTTTTTTTTTTAATTGTCATGATCTTGGTCTTGAGGATTGGCCCTTTTTTGTGTCGAGTGTGGTGCAACATGTTGAAATATGCGAAAAGGGCTGGGGGTAAACGATTATTTATTAAACGATTAATCTGGCGATTATTTCATCGATTAGTCGACTAATCTAATGACTAATTGGATGGTTATCTATTTCTGTTGCTCGATTAATAAAAACCATAATGTATCTCAAATAAATACCAATTTTTTTTTAATAATATACTTTATTTAACAACAGTTTTGCACAGTAAAAAACCTTCTGCTTTACATAAAATAAATAAAATAGTTTCACTGTTATACAAAATGAAAGGCCAGCCGTGCTCAAATCTGCCAGTGTGAGTGTGGCCAGTCTGGCCAGGCCAGACCAATTTGGCCACTTGGGAGAGGTGTGCTGCTACGGTACGGGCCGCCACGGTACAGATGCTAATGAGCCGACACGCGCAGTCGCGCACACGCACGGCTACGCAACCTGAGCTGGATGACGTATAGTCCATGCGACGACCACAGACATAATAAAGGCGACGAGCCTTCTTTCCCATTAAACGGTAAACATATATCCAAATAAGCAACAGACTCAGAAAAGTGCGAACTGTGTTCTCTGTGTTGTCCATTGTCCACGAATATCGTCGACGGAGAAATTTGACGTTGACGAATCTTTGACGTCGACACGTCGACGTGTCGACTACATCGACGCGTCGCTACAGCTCTAGTCCTAACCATACGCCATCCTAACTGGCCAGAGGCTGAACCTTGGAATTTAATTTATGTCCTACCCGGGTCACAAATACAGTAACCAGTCAACTATGTCACTGGATGCACTGTTTTTCAGGTTTTATTTTGTTTGGTGGCGTGTTCTCGTAATAATGGTCTGTTCGTTTAATGACATGGTCAAATGGGCCGCAGTCCTTCAGTAGGTGCTGAGTGGCTCAAGGCATCGCTGTGTTTTGGGGTGTCGTGTGGGAAACGGTTGACGGGTTCGACTACCCAGCGCACTAGGGCTGAACGATTTGGGGAAATGATCTCATTGCGATTATTTCAAACAAGGTTGCGATTATATATGCTGTAAATCATTCTATAGTATGACCAACACTGGAAGAGGTCAACATATACCTGCTCTTTCCTTTAGGCAAGGCCTATGTGTTGAGATTACACGATGCATGAATCGAAGTCGTTGTGATTTTGCAAATCGCGTTCTATTACATCGCGATGTCGGTTTGAATTCGGTTAATTCTTTCGGCCCTCCTGCACACCCTGTTGTGACGGAAGCCTCCCTAGTGCCCTGATATTCAAGTACATCACTCCCCGGGGCGCGCAACGGACGATTGACTGAATCCTTTTTCTCGATCCTTCCACCAGGCAATCCCACGTGCTTCAACAGCCCGGCCAACACTCCGCGCTTGAACCTCAGCCTGAGCCAGCAGGCCGGCCAAAGCTTCCCCCCCATCCAGCTGCTGGGCCTGGAGATGCTGCTGCACTATTTCCTGGGGCCGGAGGTTGTTCCCGCTGCAGCGAGGGTCAACCTGCAGCTGACACTGGGTGAGGGCGACGGGACATGTCGGCCTACTTGAAGATGTTGCTTGAATGGCATTTTTTTTTCCCCCTCTGTGTGTCTGACTGTCTCTCTCTGTCAGTTCCCTGTTTTATATATTGGAATATTTGGGGATTTATCAAGATTAAATGTTTTTCCGCGTTTATTTTATGTGGCAAACAAAGGCTGTGTTTTGAATGTTTTCCAGTGCAATATTGATTGCTGCTCTGATTTATGTTTGATTAACTTCTAAGCAGTACAAACAATCTTTAAACCGCTATTTATTTTTAAGACTTGTTTTCTGTAGACACAGAATCGACGAGTAGTCCAATAGTTATTCTTTAGACGATGTCCACCAGTAACTTGGATTATCATATTTTTTTCTCAACTCAACAATTTCATTAATTCTCTTCTTCATCCCCAGAGCCGCTGACGCACTCCTTCCTGTCGGGGGGCTCGACCTTCTCCAAGCACGCCGCCCTGCTTATCTCCAGCGTGACGGACGGATTCATTAGCGTCGGAGCAGACGCCCCAGGTAGACCCTGAGGGCCTCTTTCTGAACGCAGGATGAGCTGCAGCCTTTGTTCGTTTGCAGCAGCGCAACTTAAACCAACTCGACCTAAACGACATCACTTCCTCCTCAGATCCCCTCCTGGTCCTCATCTGGAAGAGCCTGGTCAGTTTGGTCAGCTCCACAGTAGACTCGGGTAAGTGATCCCTGACCAATCACAGCGTGACTATCTCCTCAATGAACTCACCTGTCACAACAACCCCCCACCTCTCCACCACACTAGTCTGTCTGTCTGTCTGTCTCTGTGTGTCTCTGTCTCTGTGTGTGTGTGTCTCTGTCTCTGTGTGTGTGTGTCTCTGTCTCGGTGTGTGTCTGTCTCGGTGTGTGTCTGTCTCGGTGTGTGTCTCTGTCTCGGTGTGTGTCTCTGTCTCTCTCTCACTGTGTCTCTGTCTCTCTCTCACTGTGTCTCTGTCTCTCTCTCTCTCTGTGTCTGTGTCTCTCTGTGTGTGTCTGTCTCTGTCTCTCTCTCACTGTCTCTGTCTCTCTCTCTCACTGTGTCTCTGTCTCTGTGTGTCTCTGTCTCTGTGTGTGTCTGTGTCTGCTCTTGGATTAGTGTGTTTCATGTGTTTTTTTAAGTGTGTTGTGGCGGCTGCTTTCTTGCGGGTGGGCTCTCCTCAGTGGGCCGGCCCCCCAGCAGCGCCACACAGAGTACACTGGGTGGGCCCCTTGTCACGGGCGGGGCCCGGAGACCCCGGCCCCGCCCCGCTTCACCCGGCCCACCCTACAGCATCTTAATCAGTTTAAGTCTGAGGGGCGCTGGGGCCCGTTTGTGGCTCTGCGTCGCCGTGACGACCAGTACACTCTGAGGGGCCTCCCAGGGCCCCGGTGATGCCCATCTACTGTCACTGGTCACACACTTATTTTTTACACACTACTTGTGTATGTTTTTAGCACAGGCTTTTGCCCAAATTCCCAATACTATGCTACTGGGTGGCAGTAGCTCAGGAGGTAGAGCCAGCTGGCTGGTAACCGCGAGGTTCGATTCCCGGCCGAGTGTCAAGGGGACCCTGAGCAAGGCACCTCACCCTAACTGCTCCCGACGAGCCGACTGTCGCCTTGCATGGTTGACTCCGCCGTCGGCGGGTGAATGTCAGAATATTGTAAAGCGCTTTGGAAGAAAGCGCCGTATAACTGCAGTCCATCTACCATGCGGTTGTCATTGGAGACGGCAGCTAGCCATCTCACTCCGGGAGGCTCCTTGGTTCGCACCCTAGCCCCTGAGCTCTGGCTGAGGCGTGCGTGTGTTCCTCTGCCTTTTGTCTCAGGGAGCAGCAGTAAGAAGGAGCGGCAGGGCTCGGAGGTGCTGACCCTGATGCTGCAGGCGCTGCAGACCATCGCCGCCTCCGAGGCACTCCCTCCCAGCAGAGTCCTGGTAAGACCGGAGCCACGCTGGTCCAGGTCGACCACATCAGGGGGAACAAGGGAGGCGCTGGTGTTTTTAAGGGCAGACTCAACACCTACCTTTTTTAGTCTGACTTTTAAATAAACTTTTATTTATTTTTATTAAGTTTTTGCTTTGGGTATGGATGTAGGATTGTTTTTACATGTGTGAATATCTCTTGGTGTGTCGTGGGAGGGGTGGGTTGTATTCAGCGCTTTGTGTTAAATTTGCTTGCAGGAAAAGTGCCACACAAATAAAGGTGCATTGATAGCTCCACTCTAGGTTGTGAATCACCTGGAAAGATTTTGTTCACGCGCCTCCTATTCTTGTGTTCCGCGCAACGGTCTTGTTTAGTCTTTCGATGCATGTTCCGCTTCCTGTGTCCCTTTGCTCAAACCCCCCCCCCCCCCCCCCCCCTCCGTCTTTTGCTCTCCCAGGTCCTCTTGGAGATCACGGTGAAAGGCATACACCCCAGGGTGCTGGGCTCCGCGGCCTACCAAGTGGGGAAGATGGACGTGCTCAATGTAAGGGCGTGATTAAAATATTGACCAAAATAATCGTGACTATGATTATTAATTTTTTCATAATGTAGCAGCCCTAGTTAATGCTTCGTCTCTCTGTCCCAGGGTACCCCAGCACTCTTCCTCATCCTCCTCCTCTACAACAGCGACAAGCTGTCGACCTACGCAGAAGACGAGAGGTGAAGATGCATCTACTTTGTTCTCCAGGACCAGTTTCTAGCCAGATGAGACGGCTCAGTTTCCCGTATCGTATGGGACCGATGTATGACCATAAATGGTCATGGCTGTCACCATCTGTGGTCATGGCTGTGCTACGTCACGACCGTTAAACCGTCATTAGAGTTTATGGGCCGTTGGTGTCCTGACCGTATATGGTCCTTCCCGTCCTCAGGTTCTTCCAGTGTCTGAACACGCTGGTGGGGTGTGGGCTGGCGGGGCCCACGTCGTCCCTGGCGTTCGTCGAGGCGGTGCTGGGGGCCGCGGCCCGCAGGGCCTCCTTCGTGCCCAGCAAGGAGCATCTGTGGCGGATGTGGAGCGCCGTGGTGACGCCCCTCACGGACGCAATCACCCAGGTACGAGGTCGTCGGGGCCACCATGCTGCCCTGTTTAATGTGCTAAACGATATTCCCACAAACGGGTGCGAGTGGCGATTAGCTGTTACAAGCCATTTGGCAAATCAGGCTCTTTTGACCTCACAAGTGGGCGTGTCCGACTAGATCTGTGACGGATAGATGTGCAACGTTTTCTACAGTCCACTGGGTTGGCTGGTAGCCCGATCTATCCGGCACGCATCTAGGTGGACGCGTCCAGCTTCGATGTCAGAAGAGGCAGGTTTTCAAAACGGCTTGTAACGGCTAATCACACTCACACCTGGTGGTGTAACGTGTCACCTTTAGGAACTGTATCTGGAACTGTAGTTATTTTTCTCAAACAATTAATTAGAAAACGATTGCTTGTCTGTGGTGGTTGCACGAGGTTTTCCATTTGTTTTTAAAGTTCGCTCTCTCTCTCGCCGGCTTCCTTCCCTAGTCCAACGAGGTGAACCAAGGCGACGCTCTGGAGCACGACTTCAGCGCGGTCCACTCCTCCCTCATGTTCCCCGTCAGACACCTCCTGCTGGTCGACCCTCTCCCCCAGGTGGGTCCCGGTGTCACACTCGGGCCTCACCGCCCACCCGCCGAGCTCCGTAGCCCCTCAACTGGCTCTGAACGGCGTCGCCAAGCAGAGCCTCGTTCGGCCTCCTTGATGACCTTGATCTCTTGTATGGTCTGCGGCCTGCGTTTATACAACGCCGGTCTAACCAGTGGCCACTCGAAGCGCTCTACAACATTGCCTCACATTCACCCATTCATGCACACATTCACACACCGACGGCGGTGACGGCCACGGCAGGCGACAGCCAGCTCACCGGGAGTATTGGCGCTCTGTCAGGGTGAGGCGTCTCGCTCAGGGACACCTGAGCGAGTTGCTAGTTCGAGCCAGAGGATCGAACGAGTTGCTAGTTCGAGCCAGACGATCGAGCGAGTTGCTAGTTCGAGCCAGAGGATCGAGCGAGTTGCTAGTTCGAGCCAGAGGATCGAACTAGCAACCTTCCGGTTACCAGACAACCCGTTGTACCTCCTGAGCCACATGCCACTCTATATCAGTATTGTTCACTAAAATCCCCCCCCCCCGGCTTCTCCCATCACAGATGACCCAGAAGTCCTTGCTGTCGACGTGGTCCAAGCTGTACCGGGTGTTCGCCCGCTGCTCGGCCCTGGTGCTCACGGCGGAGGAGAACGTGTCCTGCGAGGAGCTGTGCGTCAGGATGGCCGCCTTCCTCAACGCAGACACGCTGGCTGTGAGTCTCGGGGCGGGGCTAGCGAGGTTACACTAGGGGACGCGGGGGAAGGGCGGGGGATCGGCCCCCCCTTCCCGAGGAGGTTGTAACACGGGGGGGTATGTGCGTGTCTTTCAGCGCCCTGCCACACTGGACGCCGTCTCCGGTATGCTGCAGGTCATGGTGGAGTGTGTGGACTTCTCTCCGTACACGCCCACGTTTCAGCAGAAGACCAAGTGTAGGTTTTGTTCGTTCCTCTGTGCGTGTAACGGTTCAGATTCAGAGCGCCAAGTAGTCATCCTGATGGAAATGTGCTCTGTTCAAGATTAAACAATTGGAATACAAATAGATAACGGGGTACAACCGAACAGAAATGCATAGTAGGGTACAGTCATGTTGCATATCGAAAAAATATGTACATTAGGTGAAATGCATTCTAATATCTAGCTCAAGTCCCTGAATTGCCAGGATACATTGCTCGTCACCGAGTCAACTGTAAATGTGCCCCCCCCCCCCCCCCCCATCAGCCCCCTGCACACCCGTCAACTGGACCCGCAAGAGGAGCCAGGCCCTGGGGAACCTCGCCGCCTTCCAGGCCCTCCTGATCCAGGCCCTGGAGGCCTTTCTGGCCGCCGCGGGCCCCTCGGATTCCACCGGGCTGCCGCTGGCCTCCGTCCTGTCCACGCTCTTCAACAGCCTGGCTCAGGCCACGCCCCTCCGGGTGGCGCTGGGCTCCCTGGCTCCGCACCTCGCCGTCCTCTACAGACGGGCCGCCACCACCACCAGCGGGACCCCTGCCTTCTCCTCCCAGCTGGTGACGAAGGTGGGATTTTTGATAGTGCTTAAGGGTTAAAGGATCGGGAGTGTGAAATGTAGGTCATTGCAGTCAATGCGAGTGTTGAAGGATTTGGCCGGTTTGCTAAGACCCCATGCCGCCTGTTAATGTCCATGTCAAGATGTTTTTCCTGCCTTGATTTTTATTTATTTTTTGTCAGCTCACCAGTGCTCGTGTTAAGGCGTCTTTAGGCGTGTTCAAACGAGTGTTTAGTAGCAGAAAAGTTACCTCGACATCACAACGTACACCAGTTTAGGAGCATGTTCACAAACTGGTTGGCCGAGTCTGGCAAAACAATGTCTCTACACGTGTTTCGCCAAATGCGGACTTACTGAGTAACGATGATACTATGGCATTGAATGTTGACAATAACTTAAGATATTACCACCTCAAAAAGCCCAGTAAACATCTACTCTTACTCTGACTTATGAAGTGGGGTTCCCCCAAATTGTAATCGTATGTGATGGCCCATATCTGGATTAGTGCGTTGCTGAGTTGTTGCCCTCCTCTGGTCCCCGGCTGTAGCTGGAGAAGCTCCTGGTGGAGCTGCTGGGCCACCTTCAGAGCCGCTCCACGCTGGACTACGACGACCAGCTTCTGCTCTACCTCGCCCCCCTGCTCTGCGTCGCCTTCCCGCACAAGAACAAGGCCCTGCGCACGCAGGCCACGCACTTCTGGAACGCCACCTTCGCCAAGGCGTCCAGCCTCGCCTACCCTGAGGAGCTGAAGTAAGACCAGCCCCCGTTCGGTCCCGTTCTCCTGGGCGTGACCTGACCTGTTTTGAACATGCGTTGTTTGTTTCGTAGCCTTAAAGGGGACCTATTATGCCACCCGGTCTGAGTGTGATTAGCCGTTACAAGCCGTTTCGGCTTGTAACGGCTAATCACACGTCACGGCCTCTTCTGACATCACAAGTGGGCGTGTCCACCTAGATGCATGCTGGGTAGATCAGTCCATTAGCCTCCCAGTGGACTGCAGCAAACGTTGCTCATCTATCCGTCGTACGTCTCGAGGGATACGCCCACTAGTGATGTCAGAAGAGGATGATTTTCTAAACGGCTTCTAATGGCTAATCACACTCACACCTGGAGTTAAAGGTGTCACCTTTAACATGCGTCGTTTCGTAGCGTTTAACGTGCTGTGTAACGGTTGCTCTCTCGCAGGCCGGTCCTGAGCCAGGTGAAGAGGAAGACCCCCATCATCCTGCCGGGCTTTGAGGCCGTTGCGGTGTCTGAGGAGCACAGCGGACCGTATTCGGTGGGTTTACTTAATTTTTTATTTTTAAAGGTTGTTCTCGTTGGTTATAAGTGGCAAAGTACAATTTCAGCTGGTTTTAAAAAAAACTGGTGCAAACATCAATCAATACCATACCTTTCATATGGCATATCGTTTGTACTACTATTATCTTCCAGCTTTGACAGTATTACAGTTTAGCTTCCAGCATTTGTAACAATGAATTTCAGCACTTTTCTCCTTCAGATAATGCAATTCAGCGTCTTTCAGATTCTTCAGTTCAATTCCTTATACATTTCTGCATTATTACGCAATGCTTTGCACTTTTCATTCAGCTGTCAATTTATTTGTTTCCAACCATTGACATTATTTTAAATGGTGGGCATGTTTAGATTGTTTACTCCACTTATAATTTTGAACTGTTCAAATCCCTTCACTTGATTTAAGCCATTTAACGTTTGTTTACGTCTTAATCTATGTGGCTTTATTAAAACATATTTTCAACCTCACATTGTACTACAGCACTCAGCACATTTTCTGCAGGAAAAGCATTTTCTAGTTCCTGTTGGTTGTGGAACCTGAGTATGTTTGTTTGGCTGCAGAGCGACTGTTCGCAGTTGGACACCAAGCTGAGCGGTGTGCAGATGCCGTCTGCGGGGAAGAGGGACTCCTTGCTGGGCAGGGCTGCGGAGCTGAAGGACCAGAGCGCCAAGTCCCTCGCCAAACCCGTCTCTGTAAGGATGCGGACATGTTTTAAAGATTTATTTTTGATTATAGTGAGATAGAGAGGAAGGTATGGGAGATGGAGGGGAGGACATGCAGCAAATGACCACGGGCAGGACTCGAACAAGGGTCGCTGCGTTTTAGGACTGAGCCTATATGGTACACGCTCTACCCGGGACGCCCAGGATACGGACATTTTTGATTTAAAATGAGAAATGTACCTCTTTTTTTTCTCTATGTAATTCATTTGATTTGAATCCAATTTTTTTTATTTTGTACAATCTCATTGGTTGTTTCCTACGAGGCTTGCGTCCATCTTAACGAAAAGGGTAAATAAATGGACTGCATTTATTGAACGCTTTAGTAACCAGTGGCATCTCAAAGCACTTTACAATATTGCCTAACATTCACCCATTCATGCACACATTCATACACCGACAGCGGTGTCTGACAGCCCGCCCGTCAGGAGCAGTTTGGGTAAGGTGTCTTGCTCAGGGACACCGCCAACACTCGACCCACAGCAGTCTAGCAACCTTCCGGTCAACCCGCTGTACCTTTTGGGCCGCATGCCACCAGAAAAGAGAGCAATGGATATATATATATATTTTTTTCCCCTTGTCCCGGCAGACCAAGCTGGACTTCGGCTCTCCCAAGCCCCCCCCCAGGGGGGTGCTGGAGGAGGAAGCCTCCACCGACTTTGTGTTCATTCCCCCCGAGAACAAGGAGCGCGTGCTGACGGAGCACCAGAAGGAGGTCAAGAGGACCAAAAGGTGAGTCACGCGCCCGGTCCCTCACGCTATATGTACTTCTGTGTAGTAGACGCGTTGTGTTTCTAACGCAGAGCCGTTGTTTTCTGTCGGTCCAACAGGGGGGACCTCCCTGCCATGTACAACAACCTGGACGCTTCCCTGGACACCACGGCCTTCACCCAGTACACCCAGAGCCAAGAGGATTCCACGTTAGTTCACGCAAACCGCACAAATGCTAAATCTGTGAACTCCCTTGTAGATGCTTTGAGTGAAACTCTAACTTATTTTCACCCTCAGAGAGAAGTTAATTGCGGAACAACCCAAAAGTGCCGAGTCCCCTGTCAAGGTACTAAAATCCTTAAGGTCAACCCTAACCAATGTTTTAATCGAAAAAAGCCAAATAACCTTACCGTGGACCTATCGGTAGTTATTCTTTCAGAGTATCATATGATTTCATAATCTTGAAGTTATGAGCCAATATACCGAGCAACTAACGAGTAAACATTTGGAATCAGAGAAAAACTAAATCTTACAGATTCGTTTAAAATCTAAAAGCCTCGGAAAGATTGATTCATTACTTTTAATTGCCCTTAAAGTTCTGATTATGAATACAATCCTGATTACATTCCAGGTTGATGAAATGGAAGTCGAGGGAGAATCGGACCTTCTATACAAGGACACTGAGGACTACACCAGTCCGGGCGCCGCAAAAAACAAGGACCCTGCAGTGGTCGAGCAGGAGGGGGGGGTGATCCCGGACTCGGCCGACGTGTCCATGCAGGACGCCCAAGAAAACCCGGAGCCCAACGAGGGCGCCAGCGCTGACGTCTCCGGCTCCTCGGACCTGGTCTCTGGCACCCCTCCGAAGCCCAACAGCAGGAGGCAGTCCTTCATCACCCTGGAGAAATATGTGGAAGGCCAGGCCGCCAGCCCCATCCAGGTGACCAAGTTCACGGGGCGCCTCACACGCCCCGCCAAAGACAAAGTGAGCCCCGCCCAGGCGGATATCTCCTCACCGAGCAGGGATGAGCCGATGGCGTCGGAGATCTCCTCACCGAGCGCGGATGTGCCAAAGCTGTCGGAGATCTACTCACCGAGCAGGGTTGATCCGATAGTGTCGGAGACATCCTCACCGAGCGGGGTTGAGCCGTTGGTGTCGGAGACATCCGCACCGAGCGGGGTTGAGCCGATGGTGTCGGAGACATCCTCACCGAGCGGGGATGAGCCCAAGCTGTCGGAGACACTCCGGCCCGCAGAGTCTAGCTCGCCACCGGACAGCACTGACTCGGACCAAACGAGCAGCGAGCTGGAGGAAAACCCTGCCAAGAGGCATTCCAGTGGCGGAACAGAAGACGAGGACGATGTTATCCCTGACACACAGGCTACTTCCGGGGACGAGAGCGCAACCGGAAGGACTAAGGAAGAATCGGATGGTGGTGCAGCTCCAGAGGAGCAGGAATCGAATGGAACCAATCAAGAGACTGTAGAGTCTGATGGATCTCAGGAAGATGCCAACAATTCCCAATCCATCTCTGCAGATGCATCCAGGCGGTCTGGGCGCATCAGGGTGCGCCCTCGGTTGCCAGGACAATGCTCAGAGGATGAGGAGGAGGAGAAGAAGGAGAAGAAGGAGAAGAAGAAGAAGAATAAGAAGAAGGATAAAAACTCCCTGGATTACAAGGGCAGGACTGGTTCTGTCACCGCAAATAAGGCGGATGACCTGTCGCCACAAAGCAGGTCTGGCAGGCGGGGGAGACTGGCCACATCCGAGGCAAACCAAAGCGAAGAAAGGCTGAGGAAGAGTCCTCGGATTGACAAGAAAAAGTTGTCTCAATCCGATTTACCGGCCAGGGGTTCCCGTAAGACGGCGTTGTACAGCCAGTCATCATATCTGCTCGGCTCGGAGGAGGAGAAGCCCCGGAGGAGAAGTGCCAGAGGAGGCGAGCACAGCCAAACGGACTCTCAGCCAGAAACGAACACTGATTCAGACAGCCAGGCAAGGCGGAGTCTACGGAAGAAGGCAGTTGCCACAGAGACTGAAAAGCCTGCGACGGCCAAGCAGCAGGCTAAAGGCTTGGCGGCGGAGAAACCACCCGTATACCCTAAGCTTAGTGCTCCCAAAATACACGAGCCGCCACCACCAACGGGCTCTCCAGCGCCCCCACACTCTCAGAAT
The DNA here is from genome assembly GCF_026213295.1 of Gadus chalcogrammus. Taxonomy (NCBI): domain Eukaryota; kingdom Metazoa; phylum Chordata; class Actinopteri; order Gadiformes; family Gadidae; genus Gadus; species Gadus chalcogrammus. The sequence continues at coordinate 4,603,159 of NC_079431.1, forward strand.
GAAAGCCAGTCCCAGGAAATGCCAGACGCAAAGACTACAGTTATCAGTAACTCTGAGGAGTTTGAGCCTGAGAGACATGCTGGGAAGGTTGAGGCCATGGCCTCCCTGAGCGCCCCCGTGACGCCTGCACCCGTGAAGCCTGCACCCCAGGCGCCTGCACCCGAGAATCCTGCATCTCAAGTGCCTGCATCTCAAGTGCCTGCATCTCAAGTGCCTGCATCTCAAGTGCCTGCATCTCAAGTGCCTGCATCTCAAGTGCCTGCACCCGACGAGGCTGCACCCGACGAGGCTGCACCCGACGAGGCTTCAGCTGAGGCGCCTGCTGCACCCGAGACTTCTACATGCAAGGTAGTTACACCTGAAACTATTGTATCCGAGGAGGCTAAACCCGAGACTGCTGCACCCGAGACGGCTGCACCCGAGACGGCTGCACCCGAGACGGCTGCACCCGAGACTTCTGCACCCGAGACTTCTGCACCCGAGACTTCTGCACCCGAGACTGCTGCACCCGAGACTGCTGCACCCGAGACTGCTGCACCCGAGACTACTGCACCCGAGACTTCTGTACCCAAGGACGCCACACCTGAGGCTACATCTGAGGCACCCGCTGCACCCGAGGAGGCTACAACCGTGGCGCCTGCTGCATCCCAGGCGCCTGCTGCGCCCGAGACTGCTGCACTGCCCTCCCCGACGGACCGCCAGCCCAAACCACGTCGCAGTGAACTTAGCTTGTTAGTAGAGGGCTTGAGTGGGTCATCGACTGATGAGGACAAGAGAAGGGCCGGTGCAGCCAACTCAATCAACCAGGAAGACTCTCAAGCGCTCACTCTGTCTTCCTCCGGCAGCCAGCTGCAGAACAGACTCAGGCGAAGGGGCAAGGCCTCCGCACAGTCACTTGAGGCTGCTGAGAAAAGCCAAAATTTAACCGAAAGCGAACTGGATGCCGAGGCTCAGGCGTCCCCTTCTGCTGTCAGAACCAGGACCAGAAGCAGCTTGCCGCCTGGGGAGCAGGTTTCCCAAACCATCTTCTCCTCCCTGGATAAGGCTGCCTTGGCAGCCCGTAAACCAAACTCAGGCCGGGGCAAATATCCAAGACGGAGGTCATCCCTAGCCCTCCTGGCCAACAATGAGAACTCAGAATCAGAATCCTCCGAGACTATAGAGTCTCCTCCCTCGAAAAAGAAAATCAGATATCATAAGGCCCCTCTGGTGCCAAGCCCTTTAACTGTACAGAGCGCAGCCATGGACGATGCCTCTGAAACCTCTCAAAGTGATCCCTCACAGGGCACACCCACAATAAGCCCCTCGAAAACCAAATCTCTGTTGCAATCGCAGAAGGAGGCATTAATCTCACTTTCAAGGGTGCCATTGGTTTTCACGGAACTCGAGCAGCAATGTGAGGTGGGGGTTATCCCGATTGTAGCCCTGGAGCAAGTCCCAGAGAAAGCGGGAACCGAGAACACAAATCCCATTGCTCCCAACACAGACTTGAAGTGCAAGTTGTCACTAATTGCTCCATCTCAAGAAGACTGCGAGCAGAGGCTTTCTCAAGCAAAGCTGGACCCCTCGGACCAGGTTCCTCTGGACTGCGAGTCCACTGATACAATAACAGAATGTTCTCAGGACGTTCTTCTACCCCCTGTTTCCGCTGCGCCCACCTCGGCCACAAACGCCAGCTCGAATGAGGACGAGGATGATGGTGACGACGAGGTGTTCACCGACGCTACGGATCTGTCGTCTGCTCTTGCAGACCATTGTTCCACGCCGGCGGCGTCCAGCGAGGCCACTGCGAACCAGAGCTCGTCGGCCTCTGGCTCCTCAGAGGAGAAGGGTCAACATGTGGCTCAACCGGCGCAAGAGGAGGTCATTGCGAAAGTACCACAGGCGAACTCTTCGGAACCATCCAGAGTACCGGCAGACGGCAAAGGTGGCGAGGACGCCGCTTCCACCCCGGCTAAACAGGACGAGGGCGCACCTCAAAAGGCCCTAGATATACTTGTAGTTGAACAGGAGGTGGGCCAGATCAGCTCACGGGAAGACCCAGCGGGGTTGGCTGAAGCCACGACGAGTGTCCAGGATGAAGTCAGGGCAGCACAAGCTATTCCATGTCCTCAAGTAGCGGAGGAGGAACCAGGCACATCCTCCCTGTGGAACTCGACGCACGCCGCCAAAGAGGACAATCACTCTTCTCCTGCAAAGCGCTTGACCCCCGAGGTTGGGTTGGGACTGGAGGTCACTCAGAGCCCCAGTGGCAGGACCAGGGGGACCTGGTCGCCCTCGGCCTCCCCGTCCTCCAGTATCCTCAAGAAGGCCCAGAAGAGGGCGCTGGAAGAGGACGCCGCCATCTCGCCTCTGGTCAAGGTAACTGCAACACAGCGTTTCTTAGGGCTGTTCAATTAATCAAAGGGCTGTTCAATTAATCAAATTTTTTGGTCAAAGATCTCCAAATAAATATTATCGAGTTGAAAAGTTAATTTTCTATTTATTTTTAAATTAAATGTTTTTTAGAAATAGCATAAATGCATTATTTATATTTTTTAAGGGGACATTTTTCAAAGTGCTCTTATTATTTTTTTGAGAAATGTTGAATAAATGCATAATGTTTCCAAATTCAGAAATAATCATTTCAATAATAGTGATTTCAACATTGACCAAAATGAATAAGTATGAAAAAACATGTTGTTTTTTTCCTAATCGAGCAGCCCTAGCGTTCCTTCAACTTGGTGGTCCCTAGTGTCTCATTTGTCTTTTTATCAAACAGTATAATCAGATGCATGGGGTCAGCGACAGATTTTTAACCAGTTCCTTTACCTGTCCACAGTCCAGGCGCGTGTCATTCGCCAACCCCATCCAGCACCAGGAACTGGCCGACGACATCGACCGACGCAGTCCCGTCGTCAGGACCAGCTCGCCCAAACGGTTCAAATCCAACAGCGCCATCCCGCAGTCTAAGGTTATTATCAGAAGAAGAGCTCACATTTAAAGCACACATCTAGAAAAACGGGATTTCCGTCGTTGGCAAAATGTTGTTGGCAGTTGAAACCCCGGCACTAACTAGGATCGATCGTGTGTTGCAGTACGTCACCACGCCAACCAAGGGACTGCTGGTCCTTAGTCCGAGGAACCTCCATAGCTCCGGGTACAAGAGCTCCAAGAAATGTCTGGTACGTCCGTCCTGCACTGCACGCTGATACTGTGGTAAACTGTTCGCAGATGGAGAGACGGGGTCGAATTTGGTTTTCAATTTTGGGTTTATTTATTTTATTCATTAATGTTTTATAGAAATTGCAGCTGATTACATATTTGTACATTATTTGAAAATTCTAAATTTCAAATTTTGTTTTATTTTTTAAGGGAAAGTTTAAACTTCTAATTTGTTATATTTGGGCGAGAAATGCTCAATAAATGCATAATTTTGTTCAAACGCAAAAACAATCGTGATTTCAATGTTGACCAAAATAATCGTGATTATGATATATATTGTGGCAGACGCCAGGGAGGAGTGAGGGGAGTGGTAGGTCTGGCAACCTGCTGGCTCCACCCCCAAGCCATATATGGACTCCCCAGGCTTAATGAGCCTGGGGATCATTAAGCAGGGGTGCTTGGGCTTAAAGGAGGTAGCAAACGACAGACAGGGAAGGTTGGAGTTGGAAGAGAAGCTAGGGCTAGCAGAGGGCAGGCAGTATCTGTGTGATCGCCTGGCAGGGTGGTACGCCCTGAGAGAGAGAGAGACAGGTGGAAGGTGTTGGACGGACATTGAACTGGAGCATAAAGGAGGTGGATGACCCTTTTCCCACCCTGGTTTTGTTTACTCGGTAAATAAACCGTTCTGCGTTTGAACTACTCTGTTTTGTGACATTTTATCTATCCGACTTGGTAGCGTGGAAACCCCACACCCACTGGCCCGCTACATTATATTCTTATAACCGCGCAGCCCTACTGCCATACTTACTTTCTGCCATCACCTTGTTTCCCCCGCTGCCATCCAGATGTCTGAGATGAGCCAGGAGCCTAGGGCCATTCCCAAGGACTGTGTCTTCCCTTCACTGGTTTGCTGCTCTGCACCCATAGAGGCTGTGCTTCCTCTGATTTCCACCAACATGTGGTGAGCAAATGAATTGCTTTGGTATCTCATCGTCAGAAAAATTGTGGCATGATGTAAAGGCTAAATTTGTATGTTTTTATATCCATGCTTTATGTTGCTGTAGACGATCGGAAAGGCACATTGTGTGTGTGTAGCTTCCAGCGTGAATAAGCTGTATGCAAAAAATGCATATGCTACCGATTTCTAACGATACGTTTTTTACCTTTTTTTATTTTACCTGCAACTCTCCTTATTTTCGCCTGCTAGGCCCCGTGGGTTTGGTCAGCTGGTGAGGGCCAAGAACATCCGGACGGTGGGGGACCTGAGTTCACTCAAGCCCCTCGACATCAAGACTCTGCCCATTCGCTCGCCGAAGATCGCCAACGTCAAGAAGGCTCTTCAGCTTTATGAGGCACAGGTTTGCCCTTTTAAGAGTAGCTGCATGCTGCATTAAAAAAAAAGAATGCACCGTGGGTTACTGTCAATGTGGGTTTCGGATTTGGAAACGGCTTCACATTTTTTTTTTTTTTTTAATTTTGTTAACTTTCCTTAAAGATTAGAACTATTTGCTCAACTGCTCTTTTGTACATTTTACACCGTGTTTTAACTTTGAACCATTCTCCCGGCAGCGTAAGATGCGAGGATTTGGGGATGAGTTGAAGAGCTTCGAGGAGATGGAGAAGATGATGTCCTCCTCTGAACCGGAGGAGACCAACACTTCACTCAACCAGGAGGAGGATGGCAAGACCCCTCACGAGACCCTCGGTGAGTCTCGGTTATTATGCGGGAGACTTTCAGAATGAGGAAACTCAATAGCTGTGTTCTGTCCTCTCTAACTGGCTGCACGACGCAAACTAGTATTGACTGACTGACGGCGTGTGTGGGATTATTCGATAGTAAGATTGTTGTAATCAAAGAGGGGGGGGGAACGGGCTGTCCAGGATTTCTTCGTTTTTAAATACATCAGTTCTGTCCAAGATGCCCTCTCCTCCCAGCTGCCGTGCTGGAGTGGGCCTGGAAGTGTTTTGGTAGATGACTGTCTCTTCTCCACTGTAACTGGGCCCCACCATCCCTACTTGCAACTAGTATGCAGACAACAAGGTTTATACAGTAGACGCGTTGCCGCTGGTGTCATGAAGGGTACGACTCCCAAGCGCTTTTGCATCAATGTTCCCGAGTCCTACAAGGTGTGCTATAGCAACACGGGGTACACTGAAAGTCTTCATATTATTGCCAGCCACTTATTTGCTCTGTAGTCAAAACACCCATTAAGCCCAACCAGGAAACAATGACAAGATTGTCCTCTTTTCCCCTACAGGAAAACAAAAGAATCTATCAGTTCTAAGATGAGTTTTTCTTGAAATCACTATTGATCAGCATTGACTGCAGATATCTCCAGGAAACCCAGAGTACGCATTGTTAGAAACTTTACACACTGCGACTTCGATGTTTACCATCAATGACCAATCGATAACCAATCACAGATCACCTCCCTGTTCCTGATGTGCTTCCACGCTATAGAATTAAAACGACACAGGAAAACATTTAGCATGTTTTTTTTTTATTTGCAGCCACAGAGTTGGTGGACGAAGACCAGCCTGCGGACCAAGAGAGCGTCCTTGCGGAGACGTCGACCCACGACGTGGAGACGGCAACCGACAAGATGGAGGCAAAGAAGGAGCCTGTGGAGGCCATGGAGGAGCTGGAAGAGTCGAAGGTAGTGGAGGTGGAGGAGGCCCGTCGGAGCGTGCCGCAGTCCCCCATCAGGCACCTCTCCCCCGGGGGGCTTCTCTGCCAGGCGGACGCCCTGAGCTCCAGTGCCAGCATTGAGGAGCTGGGTCTCTGCACGGCGGAGCAGCTGGTGAGGCTGCACGACACCCTGGGCGGCGTGATGCGCAGCGTGGTGCTGGAGCTCCAGAGCCGCCTGGGTCACATGGACGGCACGCGCCGATAGGCCGACAGCGACAGTACACGGAAAGACAACCCCCCCCCCCTCATGACATTACTGCTGGGTCTGCTCAGGCTGGGTCCTTCTCAAGCTGGGTCCTCCTCAAGCTGGGTCCTCCTCAAGCTGGGTCCTCCTCAAGCTGGGTCCTCCTCAAGCTGGGTACTTCTCAAGCTGGGTCCTCCTCAAGCTGGGTCCGTCTCAAGCTAGGTCCGTCAGAAGCTAGGTCATACAAGGGGTTCTGAACCGGCTCGAATGTTTTTTTATTGTTTTTAAGAGTTGACACATGTATGGCTGTTTTGTTAGTGTAAATATCAAGTAAAAGGGATTAGTTAAGAGTGGTGTCCAACTATGTTTGAAGTGATGGCCATGAAAAAGCACTTTGTTTTACCCCCGTTCCCCGCAACCGGTCTAGGAATTTTTCCTTTACCAGACAAACTGACATTTACCATTCAACCTCTTCAACACTTGTGTTTTTTCAATTTAGTTCATTAATAGGTACTCGTTATGGGTAACCGCTGCTTCTATTTTAACACCTCATCCATGGCCACTCCTACTTCGCCAGCGCTTGTGTAAATTTCTTGCTAGAATTTTGCAATTTGCCCTTTCAATTATTTTATCATTTGCCTTGCCTATTTTCCCTTTTTAGTGTCAAAAACGGATAATTCGATTATTCCAATGTCTGGGATTTTTATCAATAAATCACTCAAATGAGGACGTATTGTTGTATGGTTGATTGTTGTGCTCTCTTTTAAGGTTTAGGCATTTAATACCGTAGAACGATCAAATCCACATATCTGATTCTGTGGTGTGGATTAAAGAGGCCGCACCTGTTTTTAGAAGTCGACATAAAGAGTTTTAATCTCGCCCCATATGCCAAGTTTACCTGGACTGGCATCAATGTCCACATCAGCCGTCTGCTGAAATATCAGTCTCACTGAAAACGTACATGATGAGAGTGGGGGTAGGAGTTCAGGGAGGGATGGTGGTAGAAAAGGAGACGCCACATTGCAGGAGCTTGGTGTGCTTTATTCACTACTGATTAAAGGGCACAGAGTTCACCAGACTTAACAAAACACACGTTTACTACTAGTGGCCAGCCCTGTGAAGGAGGGAAGAGTGAGGCTTTTCTCATAGAACTCTTAAGGGCTGGTTTCACCGTGGAGGAGAGGGTTGGAGACGCCACGTTTATATTTCTATTTCTTCATAATCAACTCAACGTTTCTACTACGTTAAGGTCACTCATTTTGCTTCAGGTTTCATACTTCTACTACCTTAGATATGGATTTGCCAGCGTTAACCCAGTTCGTCTGAGCTATTCGCGATTTGACAAACATAGGATTTATATAAATAGGGTGGTTTTACAATACAACAGTACAATACAAGTACCTCAGTACTATGAGTGATATTGTTATTCCTAGATGGGTCATGTCATCTTCTACCGCTTTAGTCTATCATATCATTTCGATACGCTCTGTATTTATTCATTATTTATACTGCTTTTCTGTCCGTTCAGGTGTCTATATCATGTCAAATCCACAGGAAGGAAGGGAAAGAGTCATACAAACAATAACTAACTTCACATACAACACTACCACGATTACATAGCGAGCAGATCCTCCAAACAAAAACAAACAAACAACAACATTGCACTTCGTTGCCCACGGTAACGCGAGCACATCGAGCGGGATTGACCAATCCGCTTTTCCCCCTGTGGCTGTCTCTCGCCCACTCCCGAGAGAGAGAACGAGGGTGGGTGGGTGGGTGGGTGGGTGGGCGGGGCCTCTGCGTCTAGACGGCCTCCACGTAGTTGGCGGGCAGCATGCCGGTCTTGCCGGTGCGCTGCACGGTGCCGTACATCCAGCCCTCGTCGATGGACTGCACGTTGACGATGACGTCGCCGTCCTTGAAGGTCACCTCGTCGTTGTCGGCCGCGCCGTAGTCGTACATGGCTCGCACCGTTTTCTGCGAAGGGAAGGGCGAGTAGGGGGCGAGTGAGCCCGGTGTGTGTGTGTGGTAATCACCGCTCTTGTAGAGTGAAGGAGTGTGTGTGTGTGTGGGGTACTCAACCCGGTGATGGAGCTGTGTGTGTGTGGTACTCAATGGTGGTAGAGGAGTGTGTGTGTGTGGTACTCAACCCGGTGGCGGAGCAGTGTGTGTGTGTGGTACTCACCCCGGTGGTAGAGGGGTGGGATGGGATGGAGGAGACGGTGGTCTGCTGGGTGGCCACTGAGGAAGACCTCTGCTGCAGCTCCACAGTCTTAGTAGTCTGGTAGCCTGGAGGTACACACACACACACACACACACACACACACACACACACACACACACACACACACACACACACACACACACACACACACAGAGTCAGCTACAACACTGACTCAGACTGAGGCACTTGGGTGAACTGACTTAATATTATATTAGGTCAATGTTCACCCAATTATATGATATCAGTATACGCTATAGATATATATAAACCCTTACATTAATAGCAAACTCAAGAACCAAAAACTAAACCCTTTAACCCAACCCTAATACCACAACCTAGAGCGAAAAAACCAACCCTACGAGGAAACCCTGAGTAAACCCTAACCCTAACAACAAACTCTAGAATCGACTCCCAAACCCTAAAACCAAACCCCTAGTGAACCCTAACACCAAACCCTAAACCCGACCCTAAAGGAAACCCTAACTCTAAAACCAAACTCTAGAACAGACCCCCATAACCCTAAAACCCAACCCCTAGTGAACCCTAACCCTAACACCAAACCCTAAACCCGACCCCAAAGAAAACCCTAACTCTAAAACCAAACTCTAGAACCGACACCCAAACCCTGAAACCCAAACCCTAAAACCCAAACCCTAGGAAACCTTAACCCTAACACCAAACTCTAAAACCGACACCCAAACCCTGAAACCCAACCCAAGTTGAACCCTAACCCTAACACCAAACTCTAGAATCAACACCAAAACCCAAACCCTAGCAAACCCTAACACCAACCTCTACACCCGACCCCCAAACCCTAAAACCCAACCCCTAGGAAACCCCAAAACCAAACTCTAGAACCGACACCCAAACTTCTAAAACCCGACCCTGAGAAAGCCCTCACACCAAACTCCACAACCAACGACTGGTCCTCACCGACGGAGGAGGCTCCGAAGCCGTTGCTGTAGGTGGACATGTGGTGGTCTCCCTCGTGGGACATCTCGGACTTCTCGTCGGCCGGGCCGCTCATGGCGCTGGTGGAACGGGAGTGCTCCTTGCTGCGACGCTGGGCGTGCACTGACGGGACCAGACGTTTGAGCCAGCCGTTGGTTATATGCACTCATTCCGCGTCGATATTAATCGTTTAGAGGTTGATTCATTTTGACATTTGGATGAGATTTATTTGGGCTTGTTTTGACGAGGGGCAAAAAGGAAAATGACTTACTTTAATATAATGTAACTGCAAAAGTCCCTATGTTTGTTTTCCCATTGGGATTTAATAAATACTAAGACAACTTTCAACGAACCACCATTGCATGTGTTTGCCACCACCTCAGAGCTGTCTCTCTAGAGTTTCCCCGGCCCTGGGGGGGATGTGGCTCACCTGACATCATGTGCAGACTCCTGGACTGGATGTTGTCCTCGGCGGGGTCATAGTCAAACACGGAGCCAGGGTTGGTGCGCCACACACGCAGATCTGACAACGCACACGCATTCGTGCGCACACACACGCACACACACACACACACACACACACACACACACACACACACACACACACACACACACACACACACACACACACACACACACACACACACACACACACACCACAGATTATATAGAGGTGACTAAATATATGTGTATTATAAAGTTACATTTTAAGAATGGGTGTACACGTATCAATATTAGTTTAATATGCTTGATTATAAATATATATATAATTGCCAAACATTTTGCGCTAATATGTTCGCTGCAACCTAATCCGAGTATAACAATTGCCAAATAAAGTTGTCAAATGAAAACCAACATCATTCATAGTAGAAATAGGTGGTGTTGCAACATAGCAATATCACAGCCAATTTATCGGTCGCGATATTTTTGGACAGTAGTCAACCATTTGGTCAATTTAGTCACAAAAAGTTGAAGTCTGTCCAGCAACTACTTCTTATGAGTTAAGAGTTGTGGAGCTGATTGCCTGTCAAATCAATACACCCACAATGTGTGTGTGTGTGTGTGTGTGTGTGTGTACATGTGTATGTCCATGTGTATGTGTGTGTGTGTGTGTACATGTGTATGTGTGTGTGCGTGTGCATGTCTGTGTGTGTGTGCGCGTGTGTGTGTGTGTGTACATGTGTGTGTGTGTGTGTGTACATGTGTGTGTGTGTGTGTGTACCGGTGGTGGTCTCCTGTTCGTGCTCCACCACACGCCTCCTCTCCATCTCCACCACGCGTCTCTGGATGCCGCGGTAGTTGATGTCGCTGAACTCCTGGGTGTTCTTCTTCACGCGCTCCATCTCGGGGTAGGACGCCATCGCCGTGAAGGAGCCCTTGCTCTTCTCGTGGTCCTGGTGGTATCTCACCTGGACACACACACACACACACACACACACACACACACACACACACACACACACACACACACACACACACACACACACACACACACACACACACACAGAGAGAAGGGATGTCAGGACTCTCATTAGCATGCAACTGAGATTGCGATCACCAAAAGGCCGAAACTCAAACATTTTGCGGGGGATTTGATCATTTGATCACCGATGATATAGGGGCGTTAACCAAAGTTCACTGGCCTTTAAATGACACACGTAAAAAGTGAACTCACTCCTGAGATGTTGAGCTGGGACTCCTTGACGCGCCTCATCTCCGGGGTGTCCAGGACGAAGGCGGCCTTGCCCTGCACCTGCTTGCGGAAGCTGTCCGAGTACAGCACCTGGTGGGAGGCAGCGGGAGGGAGGTTACCACCCCGTCTGAGGAGCTCTGGATCTCCGTGAGGACCCCTGTGTCCTCATCACACAGAGACGAACGTAGCGTCCACCACACAATGACAACACCATGGGAGGAGGGAGGAACATGGCGGCAAATCTACACAGGCGACTACTACAGGCTGCCACCAGGGGGGGTCGTTACGGGGATGACTTCAGAGACAGGAATTAGATGGGGGTGGGGGGGGGGAGGAATGGGTAAAGCATTGAGAGACGTACAGGGAAGTAAGAGTGTGGGCCAATCGAATTCACAAAGGATGAGACAACAGAGGTGAGAGAGTAGTTCCGACAGCACAAGAGTTTAGTGTTGGTGGTCTAAAGATTAAACACACAGAAGAGATTTACTCTGGGAAACAGAGTTAATGTGATTAACTGGTGCCAAAGGACGAATAGGTTAGGGAAGGGGGTTAACCAGGGGTACTACTGGAGGGTTGCTAAGGAAGCGGTGTGGGGGTGGGGGTGGGGCGGCATGTCTTTCAGGGGAAAACATCGATACTTTGGGGGGTGGGGGTTGGGTTCTTGAGGTACCGAGCTAATGTGTTCTTGGTTCCGTTTGACTCGCTCCATCTCGGGAGTGAACACGACAGGGGTTCCCTTGGCCTTACTGTCCTTATACAACACCTACAGGACACAAGCACAGGGTCCCCGAGGGGACAGTCAGAGTGCACAAGACATTCAAAGAGAGCACACGCACGGGACGGCCTTCAGAGACGTGGATTGGAGCTGCTAGCGCAGCGTGTTCCGGGACCTTCTGTAAAACACAAACCTCCTGTTGTTACCCCGGACAGTTGCCCCGGGCTATTTCTGTTGAATTTACATTCTATCTAATTTATTTTAGCCTTTTTTTCCCCTGTTTTAATGATCAATTAATCCATGTCTGAGAAATTGGTCCCATCGTGGCAGATTTTTGGGATCTGGGATGTAGCATCCACAGAGCCCTAACCACAGCTCTTCACACCCCCACAGCAGGAGACGAAGACTCTGGGAAGGGGCCGCTGGCTCTGAGGGTAGAGGTCGGCAGAGGAGACGGCGATCACACACACACACACACACACACACACACACACACACACACACACACACACACACACACACACACACACACACACACACACACACACACACACACACACACACACACACACACACACACTAAGAGAAGCCTAATGGGAGGAAAGCTATGACGACGATGTAGGATGAACCAGCACTGCAATTCACAAGCTGTAGCCAAGAGCTCAGCTCTTTAAAGGGCAAAATATGCAACAAAAAAAAAATCAGAAAATGGGAGGAAGGGAGCACATGGATGGAAGATTAAGGGGGAAGAACCGGCCTCATTAAGAGTTGGCAGCAAGGCCGAGTCCTGGTTCTGGTAACTGAAGCGTTGATGGAGGTGGTGGTTGTGGGAGCCAGGGGGATCGGGGGGTGAGCGATGAGGATGGTATGCATGGACTGATGAGGAGTTAGGCGGATCAGAGGGGGTCTATTGTCTACGTTAAAACCGTTAGGAACCACACAGGATTTCAGGATGAGGTTTTTTCTGGATCCAATACCGAGCTGATGTGCCTCTGGTTCTCTCGGACCCGCTTCATTTCGGGGAGATCCGACATGGCCGTGCCTTTGCCCACGGTGTTGCGGTACTTAATCTATCCCGTACCGTTGGTCCGCGGGGTTCCCAGGCAAGAGGATAAAGAGAGACAGCAGTGAGGAAAACAGACAGGAGAACTGAGCCACACGTGTACACAACCTAGTGCTTATTATTCACAGCATGGCTGGCGTGGGAGCCTCGGAAAAAACAAGGAGAGTCAGTGGTTAACATGGATAGAAATGTAGAAATCATTAAGAAATGGCTTAAGGATACGGATTAAAGTGCGACAGAGTGCAAGCTGCTCACGCGGGAACTCGGCTCAATGAAAGGTGTTAGAGGAACGCCGGGAGATCAGCAACAGCACTCGTTAGTGAAAAACGAAAACTTGAAGGGTTTGATGGAAAATGAACAGAGGTCTGGAGGTTTGAAATGGTATTTGGTCTGGCTGGAGGCTGTCGAAGGGAAGTCGGGAATGGTGTTCAAATGAGGAATGGGGGGGAGGAGGGGGACACAGGGAGGGGGAGGGTACCGTGCTGATGTTCAGCTGGTTGCGTTTAACTCTCTCCATCTCGGGGGTCTCTGATATAGAAGTGCCTTGTCCGAGTCCTTCTTTGTACTGAAGCTTTAAATGAGAATGTTAAAAAGAGGTCAACGAGGGCGGCGGTAAAAGTTTCCATACTTAAAGTCTTGAAACTATTTTCATGGAGGAGTGAGGGGTGGGGCGGTGAGAACAAATGGAAACCTAAAAACTTCAGCGGGATGAAAATCTGAAAGGAACAGCAAAAAATGAATCAATAGAGCCACGTTCAGAACATCAGCTCATGACTTGGGAATGATTTAGGAATGGAACAGGGATTCAGTTAGGATGACAGGAAAAGCTGTAACAAAAAGAAAACAGAACCTTATCCATATCGTTACTGCTCTTGGTTCTGCGATGAGAATGAGGGGAAAGGGTGTGTCTTTGTATTCTGTGGGGGGGGGGGGGGTAGGGATCACTCTGTGGTTCTGTTCCACTACCGAGCTGATGTGCTTCTGGTTCTCTCGGACCCGCTTCACCTCCGGAAGATCCTGAATGGCCGTGCCTTGGCCCAAAGATTCCTTGTATTGTATCTACCCATGTCAAGATGTACACAGCAGGACAGTGAGAGAGACAAATGGGCAGCACAGCTACACAGTAAATACTGCCCGCATGTAAAAAGGCCATGAACACATCAACATGGTAGCCGTCACCAAAGCACGGTATATGCTATGGTGTAAAAAACAATGTAAAAAACATTACATCATTTCATTGTTGTCTCAGATCTAACATTTTATATTATATTACTGTTATATTTTATGCATATTATATTATATTGTGTGTCACCAAAATGGAGGATTTAATTAAGTCTGTTAACTGAGTGTTTAGACATGATTAGGCGTGTTTATAGGGGGAACAGGAAAAATATTTCAATTAGTGCAAAAAATAAAACCATACAGGGACTGTTTAAGTGATGTAGATTAAAAATGGCGGTCAATTGCACAGGGATTTAGTATCCAGCCTGCTAGCCTGGATGCTAGCTAGGGAAAGACCAGGCGGTAGGGAAGGGGAGGTGTAGGATGAAGGGTAAAGTGAAGAGGGTAGATCGCCAGGGTTCAGGGTCACTCTGTAAAGTACCGTGCTAATGTTCCGCTGGTTGCGTTTAGCCCGCTCCATTTCTGGGGTCTTAGGCACCGTGGTGCCTCCTGCCAGGTCATCTTTGTACTGAATCTTCACAAAGATCAAGAATGAAGGCATCAACCCACAGGTTATCCTCTGTATTCCCCTCCCTCCCCCCCACAAAGTCTAGGTTTTTGAACTTACCGACCAACCCACTACTGAAATACGATTGTGATTGAAATGCGGTTGTGATTGAGGTTGTATTTTAGACTGTGCTTTAAAGCTTAAATACGATTGTGATTGAGATACAAGTTTCATTGTTTTTCCAAACATACCTCAAACGATATAAAAGACCTTTTGTTATATCGTTGGAGATGGCAGTTTTGGGTTACCAAAATTGAGGATCTTTCATTAAGTCTGTAACTTCAGTGTTTAGACATTATTAAGTAAAAAAGAAAAAAAATATTTGAAGCGTTAAAATAAAACATTACATTTAAATGATCGGGATTAAAGTGGCGGTCAATTGCTCGGGGATTACGTGAAGAGGGGTAGAACGCCAGGTTTCAGGGTCATTAGGGAAAAGTACCGTGCTAATGTTCCGTTGGTTGAGTTTAGCCCGCTCCATTTCTGGGGTCTTAGGCACCGTGGTGCCTCCTGCCAGGTCATCTTTGTACTGAATCTTCACAAAGATCAAGAATGAAGGCATCAACCCACAAGAAAGCCTGTGTATTCCCCCCCAGCACCCCAAGAAATTTAAGGTTTCTAACTCACCACATCCACCTGTAGATTTGCTTAATTTAATTTTCTTAGGTTTAGCTTTAAAGCTGAAATACTATTTTGATTGAAATACGATTGTGATTGAGGTACAAGTTTCATGTTTTTTTCCCAACATACTCATTATGTTATGTTATATCGTTGGAGATGCTAGTTTAGAAAAAATGGAGGCTATTTCATTAAGACTGTAACTTGAGTGTTTAGACATGATTAAGTTGCATGTTTGAAGGGGAAACACAATTTTCTTTGAATTAGTGCAAAAATAAAACAACTAAATAATGGGAGACAGTTTAAATGATGTGGATTAAAAAGGCGGTCAATTGCACAGGGATTTAGTGTCAGCCAGCTAGCCTGGATGCTAGCTATGGAAGGCCCAGGCAGTAGGGAAGGGGAGGTGGAGGATGAAAGGTAACGTGAAGTGGGTAGAACGCCAGGGCTCAGGGTCACTCCATAAAGTACCGTGCTAATGTTCCGCTGGTTCATCTTAGCCCGCTCCATTTCTGGGGTCTTAGGCACCGTGGTGCCTCCTGCCAGGTCATCTTTGTACTGAATCTTCACAAAGATCAAAAAATGAAGGCATCAACCCAAAGGTAAGTCTCTGTATTCCCCCCTCGAAATTTAAGGTTTTAACTCAGAAATTTGAGCACCATATCCACCTGTAGATTTGCTTAATTTCCTTTTTTTAGGTTTAGCTTTAAAGCTGAAATAAGATTTTTATTGAAACACGATTGTGATTGAGATACATTTTCATTGTTTCTCCAACATACTAATTTTGTTATTATATATCGTTGAAGATGTCAGTTAAGGGTTACCAAAATGGGGGATATTTCATTAAGTCTGGAACTTGAATGTTTAGACATGATTAAGTGGGATGTTTTAAGGGGAAACACTTTTTTTTTTCAATTTGTGCAAAAACCAAATAACAAAAAACTGGGAGACATTTTAAATGATGTCGATTAAAAATGTCGGTCAATTGGACAGGGATTTAGTGTCCAGTCAGCTAGCCGGGATGCTAGCTAGGGAAGGACCAGGCGGTAGGGAAGGTGGAGGTGGAGGATGAAAGGTAACGTGAAGAAGGGAGGATCGCCAGGTTTCAGGGTCACTCCGTAAAGTACCGTGCTAATGTTCCGCTGGTTCATCTTAGCCCGCTCCATTTCTGGGGTCTTAGGCACCGTGGTGCCCCCACCCAGGTCATCTTTGTACTGAATCTTCACAAAGATCAAGAATGAGGGCATGAACCTCCACCTCTGCCCCCGACTTTTACGTTTTCTAATTCACCCGCAGCTTCACTTCATCACCCTATATATATGTTTAATTATTTAGCTTTAAAGCTAAAATACAACTGCGACCGAGATATGATGGTGATTGAAATACACTTGCGATTGGAATGTGATTGCGAGTGAAAAAACAAGTGACGATTAAGCTGTCAGTCCAGCCGAATCATTCGATGTCCATCAGAGTTGTGTTGCCATTGGAAGGAATGCATTGACAAAACACAAAACACGTACAGATACAAACAATGATGGAGTTCAACGTAGAACACATGAACGCAGCATACAAGCTATGCACTACTAAACCACTCAGTTATGGTGTTACAATCAAACTAGACCCGCCGATGTTAGACTCTCACATTAGAAAGGCTAAGGGGAATTTCTACTGCACCAAAGACGAAGCTTAATGGAAAAGAGAGGGCTGCATATCAGCAAATGTTAACTTAGGATATAAGATTAAAAGAAACTCGCGGTAATTGAGGTTAAGAGTGGTTAAAGAGGGAGGTACTGATTCCAGGGTAGGTAGGTACCGAGCTGAAATTCTTTGTATTCTCTTTAACTCGGAGCATTTCAGGGGTGTCCTTTACGGTCAACACTTTTCCCTTTATGATTTTATGGTCTGCCTGGTACTGAAGCTAAAAGAGGAAGATAAAAAGGCAATTAACATATCCAACAGAATCAGGCAGCATGGGGCTGTTGTATCAAGGGAAACTATGACAGCACACAAAAAGATTTTGTCTTGTAAAATCTTCCCTTGTCCGGTAAAATGACTTTCATGCACCATTCTTAAAATAATAATAATAACATACATCATGAAATATTGAAATAGAATATTACTGCTAGATTGGATTGTTTGTTAGGAGACTGGACAAACTGTTTGAAATTAATGCAATGAATAAAGTATCAAGGATAATACTTTGCATTTGGAGGCAGACATGTTGACTGGGTGCTGTCATGGGCCATACACATTTGGATCTTACCAGCACCCATTGTGCGTCAGTCTGGGTCTTACTGGCGTTGTTAATGCCTGAGTCACGTTGCTAACACCTGGTGAAGGTTTCTCATTCTTGGTGGTTTACTTACGGTGCTGAAGTTCTTCTGGTTCTCGCGCACTCTCTGCATCTCCGGGGTGTCAAACACAGGCACATAGTGGGACATGGTTTTCCCAGCCTCTGCCTTGTACTTGTTCTGTTGGACAGGAAAACAAACGGGAAAAAACACAACAGAGATTTCAGAGATTTCACTCGAGCAACATAATTTCCCTTTGTTTGCTTCAAATAAAGTATTATCATGGAACAAGTTATACAGACGACCACGTTCATCAACACAGCACCACCAACACCACCCCATTCCTGCCCAAATCAAAGTATCAGTTCCCCCGCCGGCAGCTACCTGGCTGATGATGTTCCTCATCTGCTGGGCGTGGATGATGTCGGGCGTGTCGATGACGGAGGTGAAGCTGGCTCTGTCCAGCTCCGCCGTGTGCTTGTACTTAGTCTGTTGAGCGGGTACAAAGGCCGTCAAGAGGAGCACACTAACTCAGACTTGGAGACAACGCTCGCTACCGTTGAGCGGAAAGAAGGGGAAGGTGGCTGTTCAGACCTGGCTGAGGATATCCGTGGCGTTCCTGGCCCTCATGAAGTCGGGCGTGTCCGTGGCCAACGCCAACATGCCCTTGCCCTTGATCTCCAGCTCCAGGGACTTCTTGTACTCCCTCTGCAGACATGACAAGCCACACATACACACACAAGTACACACACACACACACAAACACATACGGTATTAGACAGGGTGGAGGAATGATAACGGACGAAGGAGTTCAAGTGATTCGAGATGTGGAGGGCTGCAAAACCAAGACAAAAGTAAAGAGGGAAAGAGGAAAAGGCTTGGTTTAGGAGGACATTAACACACAGGGCAGTGGGAGGCTCCATTCAGAACTGGAAGGGAAACACAGCATTAGTTATCCATTTCAGTGTGTTACAAGTTATGGTTTAGAGTAGATTATTAGACGATGAAGATGCCAGAGTCAAACCATGAAAAATACCAAAAAATTCACATACAATCTTTCAGATAAGCGATGTGATGTAGCCAGAGAGAAATGACACCCAATCAGTAACCCTGTTAGTCAGACGACCCAGAGGAGATTCATTAAAGGGAGGGTGAGGTAGGTGGTTTAAGGGGACGGTGGGTTTAAGGGGACGGTGGGTTTATGGGGACGGTGGGTAGGGCTTCAGAGGACAGAAGAGTTCAGAGCGGGATGGATGGAAGCCACTTCTGAGAGTGGTTACAAAAGCCACGTCAAGTCACCGGTCCTACCTCACTCAGGATATGAGTGGCATTCTTTGCCCGCAAATGCTCAGGAGTTTCCTCCGGTGCTGAAAGCCCTTTACCCTTCACCCCCTCCTCTAGATCCTTCCTGTACTCTCGCTAGAGGGAGGGGAAGAAGAACACAAGAGACTGCAAAGACCAGCAAACAGCCACACATACGTACATACAGACACAGAGGCCAGGCTGAACACAAAGACTGGCCACATGGTCACCAAGCTTCGGCCTTAGTTCCGGGCCTATAACTATATTTAACATATAGTAAATAGGCCACGGCTTCAATATACATTTCCTCATTGCAATACAGCAGGGGAATGTATATTTAAGTCCAAATTGTTAATGTAAGTATTGCACGTTATATCACACCTCAATAGATTTTTTTAATGTGGCTAGAGGCATTGGTGAGCTGGGCAGGTAGCCTGATAAAATTCGACAAGTTCAACAAATTTTATAAGATAAAGTGACGGGAAAACATAAATGACAACAAAGAATTGAAAGGATGATGGTTCATCAAGAAATTCATGCTATGCTATAGTGTAGCAGAGATTCTTATTAAATGCCAACTTACAAGAGACAGGAAAATATATTTAATAATAATATATTCTAATATTCATATATTAATATTAATATATTTAACATAAATATATTGAAAAAATAAACAGTTATCATGCAAAGCAGCTGCAAATCCAATGCCGAAAGGGCCATCAAACTTGAGGATGATGGTGATGATGATGGTCAGATAAACACATACAGGCAGACGTACAGTAAGAATAAGCAATACACTCTAAACACTCAGACGCAAGATGAAGCACAGTTAGTAGCTCTTTTAAATCCACTGCATAGCGAACCATGCAAACGAACAAAAAAACTAGCGTGGGAGGGAGGTGGGCGATGTGTCATAGAGGGAGGTCATGGCATAAAGCGATAGGAGGAGCGGGGGGGTTTAAGGTAATCATAATGTTGATGGTAATGGAAGGGAGGTAGGTTTTGGAGGTCATGGGATAAGCAATGGGATAGGGGAGGTCTTAGTCATGATGGCGGAGGGTTTAAGGTAATAGAACCAAAATGGAGGCGCTTAGGTTGATGGTAATGGAAGGGAGCAGGGATTTGGGTAAATCAACCTTATTTAAGTTACCTCGCTGGCTATTTTGGTAGCGTGTCTGACATGTATCATGGCGGGCGTGACCTCCAAGCCACAGAGGTTCTTGCCCCGCATTCCCTCCTCATAGTCCTTCTTATAGTCTTTCTATCGGCCGAGGAGACAAGATGAGTCAAGGGCCAAGGCGTGGCTCAGAAAGACCAAATGCAAAGCAGTGCCGATCACAATGCAGTCCAACCTTACACCCTCGCTCCGCCTCACAGCGACTCCTGCTTTTGTACCCATTTCATGTTTGTTTTGGGGGGGTTTTACCTTTGTGCATGTGTGTATGCATTTGTGATACGCTGTGTTTATTCAACGTTTGAAACCCAATACAAAGTATGACATACAGTACCTTTGTTTTATCTGGAAGCGTCAAGGACAGATGATATTCTCTTACAGGGCTGTCTTAGATATTAATTAGATAGGGAATGGTGCTAAAATGCTACGACTTCCAAAGAGGCCCTTTCGTGTAAAGATTGAACCCTGTTTGTGCAGTGCTTTTTCCAAAGTATTGAGCAAGTCTTTGGACAATGAATCCCATTTTCAGGTTTTTTCAAGGAACTTACCGCCTCTATTGTAATCAAACATTCAAGTTAAACCCCAACAAATATTTCACAATATGATAAAGTGTCAAAAAATGTACCTAATATTGTATTGGCATTTCAAAACATTGAACTTATTGGACAAACATAAGTGGACGATTATACCATTGCAACCCCAAAAATCTGACCAAAAAAAAGCTTGATAAATAGAGGTCATCAGAGCCAGGGTCCGGGAGTCTGCTGGGCTTGAGAGGGAAGACCCCTGTAAAGAAAAGGTTCAGGCAGCTGGAGACAGCATTGAGGCAGGCGGGGGTTCACCGTACCTGGCTCTGCATATGCTGCGCCTCCTTGGTGCTCACATAGGTGGGAGTCTCAAAGTCCAGCATGGCCTTGCCCTTCTCCTTCTCATACTTTGCCTTGTACTTCACCTGCAAAGGGGTACAGCCGCCAGTCAGTCGCCATGCACGGTGATGGGCACGGTGTAACACACACAGTCTACAGATCCACATACATAGAGGTGGAGTCTTACACTACCCACAAGGAAATCCTAAAGAATACATTTACTACGGCAAATGTGGAGCTGAAACCTTTTTTAATATAATTTCTACATAATAAGGTAAAAGTAAGTACCTTGTACCATAATGTGGTGAAACAATATAATATATGTTTCTTTTTTTTTCTTCTATGTAACCTATTGGTACTCTGTGATGTTAAGCTAAGCTATGCTACCGCGTAGACACATCCCGGTACCAAGAACAATTCTTTGGTAACAAAGTCTAGATATGTTTGCCCTGTGTGTAGGGCAGGGATGTGCTGCGAAGCATTAAATGCCCCAGCATCTTGACCTAGGGGTTAGGACTAAATGGCTCTACAGCCCTACTTGCCAACAAGGCTCAAAACACATTGTATTCCCAAAATGTGATTTGACGACGCAAAATATTGTGTAGATATATGTATTTCTAGTATTTTGTTTTGGAGTGGGTGACAAAGCAAGGGTGATTTCCAGGTCAAATTAACAACATGTACGTATTTACCGTGACACCACAATCTACAATCAAAGTAGATGATGGACCGCACGAAGAAGGAATACGACAAAGCCTCATTTTTTCCAGCCTAAACGGGCATGTCTTATTCGCAAGCAGTGAATGTGTCCCTTCTTCTTTCGCTTTTGGAACAAGCACACGTCATTTCTTGGTTAACGGCTCTACAAAATGAAACCAGGGGTCTTGGCCCCTGGAAGATCGAGGACCCCGCCACACCCCACATAAAGAGGGGCCACTTACGCTGCTCTGTAGCTCAGTGGCCTCTTTGTGGTGAAGCTGCTCTGGTGTGTCAGCGATCACAAGGTAGTGACCCTTACTGTCCTTAAATTTCTTCTTGTACCGGTACTAAGTGGACGAGGGGGGGGGTTGGGGGTCGATTCCCATTCAAGGGGGAAAAAAGAGTCAAAGGGAGGAAAAAATGGGATAACAGGGGGAGAAAAGTATTGCCATCCATTTCATAACTTTGAAAAAAGATCTTAACATTTTTCAGAATGGATGGATTAGAATGGAAAGGAAAAGTCTGCCCAGAAAAGTTAAATGTAAGATTATGAAAGACGGATAATTAATCAGATATTCTAATTATAAATTGAATGGGACTTTTTTTTAATGGGAAAGGTGATTTTTTTTTTTTAGGGTGACAGGAAGAGGTTAAAACTCATTTATGGATTGGGAAAAAGATACGGAGGAGTAGAAGGTTAGAGTAAATGGAAGCATGAGAAGGGTCTAGGGTGAGAAGGATCACTACCAGATAAGGTCCCTTACTGGCGGATGTGCGGATGAGAGCAAGTGGACGATGAAGCGTGGAGCGACGGACCGCGATGAGGTGGTCACAGCTTGTTACGATGAAGAGGATTTTGGATTGGATATTAAGGATTGAGGAGACACTCAGGTCACATGGTACCATTGGGACCACGGAGACCAGAACGACTCCCGTGACCTCTGGGTTGCAAGAAGGGGGGGCGGGGTAGTTGGGTAATCGGGGTATTAGCGGGAGGTGGTAAGATGTGTTAATGACGCCTTACGTCACTGGACAGCTTGCTGGTGCTCAGGTTGTGCTGCATGGACAGCGACTCGGCCATGTCCGTCACAGGCTTGTGGAGCTTCTTCAGGTCCCCCTTGTACTTCACCTGGAGGGGCGGAGCGATGGACGGTTGGGTATGGAGATGCTGACACCTCATCCCACACTCTGACTACTCTGACTCACTATGACTTCACTCGAAAAATATTAATTATCATCATAATTGAAGTACAAATGATAATAATGTTAATAACGATAATAATCATCGCCGTAGCAATATTACAATAATCATAATCATAACGATAATCGTAATAATCATAACAATAACACCCATAATACTAATAACAACAATAATGAAAATAATTATATAACAACAACCATATAATGATAACAATAAACATCATAATAATCATAAGACCCTTGAAATGAAGGCATCGGACACCTTAAACACCCCCTTTCCGTACCTCACTAGCCAGGTTGGTGGCATCCTTCAAGGTCTGGTATATCTTACTGTCCTTCAGGTCATACTTTGGCTTCTTTCCCTTCATCTCCTTATCAAACTTCTCGTGGTACTTCACCTGGAGAAGGGGGCGGGGCATGCACAGGTCAAGGTGAGCCGTAGTCCATGTATATTTATATATAGAAGAACACAATAACAGCGATGCCATTTCAAATGGAATGCATTCAGGCGGTTGGCCTACTGTAAAACAAGGGAATGGCGAATAGCTCAGAATGAATCCCTGTTTTCCTTCCGTTGTTATACAGGATGAACCACCACTGAGGGAACGTTGGGAAAAGGACAAATCCCCCATGCATCTTGTGTTTCATGCTAGCAGTAGCGGGAGCGTGAAAACAGATCAACAAGGAATTGCACCGTAGAATTGGAATTAACCATTCGAATTCTACAGTCTGTTCATATACACACATACTTGGACTCTCTCACACACGCACACATACACACCATACAGAAACACACACACACACACACACACACACACACACACACACACACACACACACACACACACACACACACACACACACACACACACACACACACACACACACACACACACACTCGCATACGCATAAAGACATACATAAATACATACACACAAAAATACACACACTTCAATCTCCATATGTAATGCAGTGTATATATGGTAGGGGTAGGAGGTCCATATGTACTCTGCAATACTTCGGGTCTGCAAATTGTCCTTCTCGAAACAAAAGGTGAGTGGGCCGAAGCAGACCTCTTATATTAACAACAGAGAGGAGAAGGCAGGTGTCCCAGGCCACTTCCAGCAGCAACTATGTCTCAAGTTTATGTGAAAACTTCGGGGCGACTGCATCATTATCCCGTTTGTGTGAAAGGGTCACTGTGCCCCCTAGTGGTGAGAACTGTAGTCGACTGCTGGAAACGCAACAAAGGGGTGGAGGAGAGGGATGCAACACCTTATTCACATCACAACAATCTGTGTAGACAACAGAAAACAGCATTCAAGTGATATCAATCAAAAACAGATACAAATACTGACTGATTGACTCTATTTGGGCCCATATAGAAATATATACGTTTGCATGTACAAATAAAAGTATAAAGAAATACAGATAGACCGACCTCTAGCTAACTCATGAGCCTATTGTCTTTTTCCTCAAATTAGCCAATCAGTCAGTCAACAACAACAACAAAGAAACATATCGGCGAATAGACATTGAGTGCAGCCTCCTGCCATCCCCAGAAAGGGGAGACTGGAGAGGC
The DNA here is from genome assembly GCF_026213295.1 of Gadus chalcogrammus. Classification (NCBI taxonomy): domain Eukaryota; kingdom Metazoa; phylum Chordata; class Actinopteri; order Gadiformes; family Gadidae; genus Gadus; species Gadus chalcogrammus. The sequence continues at coordinate 4,627,283 of NC_079431.1, forward strand.
CCTCCTTCCTTACATTACTAGTCAGAGCACTCATTTTCTTAGAGTGGCGCATCTGGAGAGTGTCATAGGAGGCGGCTCCATGCAGTGCGGACTTGGCATCAACCTACAAAGCGCAGTGAAGATGGAGGAATGAGATCAACACGCATAGAAATAGCACATATATACACAGACAAGGACAGGATGGGGTGAGAGGGTCAGGTAGGGTGAGGGTGAGGAGAAGGAGAAGGAGAAGGAGAAGGAGAGACAACAGAGAGCGGGTAGAGGAGATCGAGGAGTGGTTAACAGTGGGGGTGATGTGAGACCATGGGTTAACAACATGTATTAAGAAGACAATGAGATGATCATACATGGATGGTAGGGCTGGGTAAAAATATCGACTCATCAATGCACTGCGATTTATTTGTTCTTGATTCAATTTCGATTCAGAACTTTTTTGAAATCGATTATTTCCATAAAAAAAGAAAAAGCATACTCAGTCTTGTAATCTAAAAGCGAGTATGCGTAAATGTACATGCCGCTATGCTGCAAGTTTAGCTCAGGAACAATACTATACAATGGTCGTGTATTCCCTTTTTGCTAGTTAAAGCACAATAAAATGGTTCATTCATTTTGAAATGGTTAATTCTAAATAATATTTAGTTATTTTTGTCATCTGCGTGTATTATTAAATCGATATCGAAGCAATTGGATCAATATCGAATTGAATCGAATCGATATCGAATCGAATGAAGACCTAAAGAATCGAATTTAATTTAATTTGTGAGGTACCGGGCGATACCCAGCCCTAGTGGATGGTAATGGAAATGGTGAAGCACTATCTAGCGAAGCGGCTAGCATGATTATACTAGCATTGTTTACTACTGCGACGTGCACAGAACTGAGGAAGGGATTCAGAACAGACAACCACTGCTAGAGGGGTCCCCCCAAGAGGCTGGAGCCAGGGCAAGTTTCTCTGCTGAGCTGGGGGGGGTGCAAAGAGATCTCACATGAAAGTACACATCTTCAGCAGTGTAGCGATACGACCACGGAAACACTAGGGAGAAACAGTAGATCAAGGAGGGGGGGGGGGGGGGGTCTGGAAGAGGTACGGGAGGTTTGGGTGGGGGGGGTTTACCAGGCTGGTCAGCTTGGAGACCTCGGTGGCCAGAGCGATGTCTGGGCGGTAGGTCAGAGACCCCCCACGGCTGGCCTCCGCGCGAGCCTTCTCACGGTAGCCCACCTGTATTAGATAAGACCATGCATCAATGAAGGAAGCCGCGTACCGACGTTGGTGGAATTGAGCAGGTTAACATTTAAGAGCGATTATTTGAGCGTGCTTTGTTAGAAATGGCTTTGCCATACTTGTGTTGTGAGAACATCTGTTTCGAGTGGCCCCCTTATGAGCCAATTATGATTTTAGACAGCTCCCAGCTAATTTCTGACCAGTCAGGACATCTGTCTGCTGACATCTAATTTTGCCTGAAAAACACACGTGCATGAAATGCTAAATGACTCAACGGTGGACTAAACTAAGGGGTGGGAGCAGAGAAGGAGGAGATTACATTTATTTTCTATTTGCTGTCCAACTACCAAATCTTTGCTACAGCAGCTTTAAATTGTCCCTACGAACGCTTATGAAAGAGTTCAACGTGTGTGTGTGTGTGTGTGTGTGTGTGTGTGTGTGTGTGTGTGTGTGTGTGTGTGTGTGTGTGTGTGTGTGTGTGTGTGTGTGTGTGTGTGTGTGTGTGTGTGTGTGTGTGTGTGTGTGTGTGCTCACATCACTGATGAGCTTGGCAGCCTGGGTGGCCTTCCTGATGTCGGGGCGGTCCGCCGTGGTGGTGTAGTGAAGGTTGTCTTTGGCGTCACGCTTGTAGGCATACTTAAGGGGTTTGGAAAAGGAGGAACAGACTGCAGCGTGAGGCAATGACACGTCGGGGTGCGTGAGAGACCACTGGCGTGATACCTGTATCCATGTTGTTTGTGTTGTTGTCTATTATTGTGCATTTTGTGTTTTCTCAAGGACTCCCCGTGAATAACGAAATGGTTACCCTCAATATAAAATCAAAGCCATAGTGTTTCACACATTGGTTTGTGCGCTGCCAACTTTTCAAGGACGCAGATGGGGACTTACACTGCTCTGGCTCTTGGCCACGTCCATGGCGTGCTGAACATCAGGTGGAACAATCATCCGGTTGTACTTGGACTGGCCCTTCTCCTTCTCAAACTTCGACTTGTATAATTTCTGCGATCCAGAGAAAGCGAAAGTGGGGAGAGTTTCAAAAAAACAATCTGCCCAGGGCGGGTGAGGTTATCCAAGGAGGTAAAACTGTTGTTTCATTTTAGTTGAGTTTGGTTTGCTCACCCCGCTGATAAGCTTGTTAACCTCCTTGCTGTGGACCGTGTCTCTGGTCTCGGGCAGGGTGGTGAATGAGCCGGTCTGCATCTCCTTCTTACTGGCCTCCTTATATTTGCTCTGAGGTGGGGAAAAAGCATCTGCTCAGAGTTGCATGATGGCACAGCGAATAGACAGGTCTAATAAATGTACCATATATGCACACTACCGAGTCGCTTATGGAAAGGGGGAAAGAGGAGTGTGTATGTGTGTGAGCGAGAGAGGGAGAGGGAGGGAGAGATAGGAACGATTAAGAGAGACAGAGCGGAACAGAGAAATAGCACACAAACAAAGCAAAGAAAATAACCGACGTTGTTTTTAAGGGGTTTTAAGGGTTAATTCGATGTCTTAATGAGACAATAATTTTGTCCGTTTCTTACCTCAGATGCAAGAGTGCGCACAGCCTTGGCATGTAGGATCTGTGGACTGTCTGCAACAGGGTTATAGTGTCCCTTCGCCTTTTCATACTTCTCCTTATACTTTATCTGAAGAGGGGAGGGGGAACAAGAGAATGCTGAGCCACTAGAAACACAAATAACATATATATGCATTTAAAGGATATTTCTGACATTATAGATAGAGCTGTAGATATTATAGCTCCGCAGAGTAGCGCAGGGATTTAACATTATCCCCCTGGTTTTCCAATGGAAAGGATAGGTGTCCTGAAATATTCAAAGGCGTTACGGGAGAAACCTGGAAGCGTAACTTACGTCACTGGCCATCTCGCAGCCCTTCTTGGCCAAAAGAGTGATCTTGTCATCCACGATTGGTATCACACATCCCTTCATCATCTCTTTGTCGTACTTGTACTCAACCTAGGGGGAGGAAAGGTATATGGTGAATCTCAGACCTGCTTGTGTTATATTGTCTTGTTTTGGAGGTACCAAGAGAGCTGACTCACGTCACTCTGCTGGAGGGTGTTCCTGGAGTGGCTGATGAAGTCAGGCCTGTCGACGGTCCAGATCCACTTGTTCTTAGTGGCCTCGTACTTCTTCTTGTAGTCCAGCTAAAGTTGGCAAATTTACACTCAAAATGGTCAGCGACTGAAGCAGGATGCTATTTGAGCAATGATTAGATCCTTCGTCATACAAATGGGGAGGAGCCTCACGTTGGTGGTGTTTTTGTATGCCTCCTTGGCGGCGCGGATCTCGAAAGCATCTGGGTCCATGTTGATCTGCGACTTGGCCTTCTCATACACCTCTCTGTACTTCAGCTAAACACACACACACACACAGAAGGAATAGATATCACATTATTACATGGACACACACAACCGGAAACCTCCAGGGTTGAACAAACACCACAAAGAATGGAGATCTGGGTTAGGCAGATGAAGGCAGGACGTACGTTGCTGGTGAGCGCCTGGACCTTCTTCATGTGGTTCTGGTGCGGTGTGTCGTACGGCAGGCTGTATCCCTTGGCCTTGTTCTTGTTGTACTCCATCCTGTAGACGATCTGGTGGGGGTGGATATCAGAAGATACAGTCGTCTCAGATGGATCGGGATTAACATGAAACAACATCGTGAACCTACGACTAGACTTGGAGAGGTAAAATGAGAAGAAAGAAAGCAAAAACAGACCTAAAACTTTATTGAAAAGCAAAAGAGAAGACTTACATCACCGATTTTCTTGCTGCGCTGGTGGGACTCGTACTCAGGGGTCTCCAGGATGGAGGTGAACTTGGACTTGACACGCTCATACTGCTCCCTGTATTTCCACTGTGGGAGGACGCCGATTCAAACAAGCAGAAGTTAGAAACACACACCGCTGGGTCAAACTTTATTATTAAGGCCAATTATAGTATTCTTGTGAAGACATTCAATTATATTAAATACATTTTCAATTTGTCTTATGTGGATGTCGTAAAGTTCTTACATCGTAACACTACATATGATGAATGGATACAAATGTTTGTGGAAAGGAGACATAATGAGTGGATCGTTTGGTACATGAGTGTAATGCGAATGAGGATGTGTGTAAATAGGTGAATGGATGCATGCTTGAGAGGGCTACATGCACAATCAAAATACATGCATGGATGACATTTGGTTTGTTAGGTTGAGCGTTTGAAAGACTTACACTGTGACACGTTACCAGTGTTTGGATAAAAAAACAGCAGTAGTTTCCACTTAGATGTTGGTCACCATGGGGGTTTTGTCTGTCTATATGCTACTCCACACTGCAGAAGATATTCTGTAGTTCAACCTGGGAGCCTGATGAAAGTCAGGTGAGGATAGTTTATTACGCAGTGCAAGTCATTTGACTAGACTCAGTTTGTTGCACTACACTGCTAATAAGTCAGAAGGCATATAGATAATTCAAATAGAAATGCGTCGGACTATGCCGTTTCACCCATTCCCATTAACGGACCTCCAACGCAGTGCCACGTGGCAAAATCGTCGACATTGAAATATTATTGATCGGCATAGATATTTCCAGATCATTTGAAGCTATGCGATAGATCTAATGGTAGAGATTACAACTTTAACTGGCGGGTTGGTGACCAATTACAAAGAGAGGGTAGGATGGGGGTTTTAAGGCCAAGATTAGAGCGTGGTCCTGAAGTGGGAGGTTACTGATGATTTAGATTGGCATGAATGGAGGGGAAGAGATGGTAGGATGGGAGGAAATGGATGGAGTATGGCTACACATCCTAGAGTAAGGCTGGACACCCCGGGGCCCAGTCCAGAGAAAATAACATGGAACTGTCTTTTCTCATTCCTTGACAGCCCAAGTTCAATAGGCTGTTAAATATGAGGTTTGTGGACAGGGCCCTGAGATGAGGCCTGGCTATTACTGCTCTGAAGTGGTTTACCTTACTGCCCAGAACGGACTGGTAAAGGGCTGTGAGGATGTCTGGGCGGTGCAGCTCATTGCAGCCGCTCTTTAGCAGTTCCTTGGCTCGGGATTTATATTTTGCCTGTCCATATGTTCACACACACACACACACACACACACACAGACACACACACAGACAGCCCAACGTACGTACACATACACATAGCATGCCATAGTTGAGGAAACATGCAAACAGCAGGTCGGACACCAGGGTAGACTAGAGATTAATCTCTGAGGTCCTAGCTGTTGTTTTATTTTCCCCACTGAATCTGTGCCCTCAGTGAGAAACGCCATAATCAGTCCGGCAGAATTGAAGAAGGTATACAGGGCACGACAAACGACCGCGTCAGGACTGGAGGCACAGATTCAAGCGCACTCAAGGCATTTCTCCAGTTCTTGCGACTTGAGTGGGCATTTGTTCGGGAGCCCTGCAACAGGAATTAGAAGGTGAGGGATAGGCGAGAGTCAGATGGAGAGTCAGATAGAGGAAGTGAGGTCATAGCCATGCGACGTCAACCTTCGGCAGGTTGCTGTTGACCTCATGCAGCGGGTCGGCAAGGGCCCGGGGAGCTGGAGGCGGCAGAGCCCTCCGCCAGGTGGGTTACCTGGCTCATCTTGTTGTTCTCCCTGGCCAGCTGGTATCTAGGATCGTCTGTGGTAATGGTGAACTTATCCTTGTTCTTCTCATAAGACGATCTATATGACCTCTGCTCAGAACGGTCAAAAGGAGGAAGTTATAAAAAACGAACAAAACAAACCCAGAAAAGGAGCGCTTCTGTGCGGTGAGAACTCAGCTATGAGGCTGTTTTCGGGAGGAAGACGTTAGGTTATTAAGTGGACAGAAATACATGGCCGTACAGAAACGCTAGGCCAACGAGGAAGCTAGTAAATTAGAATTCCTTCAATTGATTTTACCTTCAAATTTAGAATCCAACTGAATGCATAGAGATACAATAAAAGAAGCTTTGTCATGAATTATTATTATTATTCTTTTCAATTGGACAAATAAATCCAATTGAGGCATTTGAATAAATAAATGCTTGTTTGGGATCTTTGGGTCGGTCGGACAAACGGGTGTACCTCATTGATGAGTTCGGAGGCGTTCTTGGCGGCGTGGAAGAACGGCGTGTCGCAGGTGTACTTGAAGTTGTATCTGTTCTTCTCGAAGGAGGCTTTGTAAAGTCTCTGTTATTATCGAAAAAGAAAGGACAACCCAAATTAGCGTCACGTAACAATACATGATAGCGGCGAATCACTGGCCAATTAGGATGTCCTTATTATTCCTTAGATCACTCACCCCGCTGTATAGCGTCTTGTTGATATCCGCCTGCACCATCTCAGGCGTGTCCCACACGAAGCATCCAATACCCTTCATCCATTCAAGGTCCTCCTTGTACTTGACCTGTAAGCGAGATGGGAAAGTATCCTGTGAATCTGAATCTTGAACCTTGCGTGGACAACACTGCGTTTCCATGTGAGTTTTTATGTAATAGGGGTGTGATGCTAGTGGCGACATGCTGGCTGTACTCACGGAGCTGACGTTTTCGCCCACGATCCTGTTGAAGAAGAACTCTGGGCGGTCAGGGATGGATTTCCATGTTCCCAGGGAGTTGATGTACTTCTCCCTGTATTTCACCTACAAGATTGACCGATGCAGTGAGAGAGAGCAAGGGAGCAGGAGCGAATTTCAATAACATCTTTGAGGAAAAAAATTGCCTGTGGGGACTCGCTGAAATACTCACCTCGCTGATGTCGTCGGTGACCCTCCGGTGGCAGAGGATGTCCAGTGCATCCTTGACGGTGTGGTAGTGGCCCTTGCTCCGCTCAAAGGTCTCCTTGTATCTCAGCTGTGGAAACCATGACAACGAGTTTCAGTTATGCCACACGCCGTACAATAATGCACAGCACATATGTCAACCACTGTCATGGTGTGAACTATGAAAACAAGGTTTGATTAGAAGAAGAACCTGAAGCAAAATATAATGCAAAATGCTATCAATATAATTGATAAGGGTGACGAATAACCAGAAGGCATACTCACGTCACTGGACTGCAGATAGGCCTTCTTGGCACGGATCAGGATGGGTGTATCAGCGATGGATGTGTACCTGTGCTTCATCTTCTCATACTGCTCTTTGTATTTGTTCTAGCAGGAGAGGAAGAAAAAATTTGTCTCTTGCATGAAATACAATTCATTTCAAGTTTACTTGGATCCACAAGACACCTCTACTTCTGTAATACAACTATACTATAGAAAGTGATCCGACTGAGATAACCAAGGTCGGAAGAAATTGCATAATAAAATGACTTAGAAAATGAATACTTACATAGCTGTTGGTCACTTTCATAGTCCTAGCGTGGCCCATTGCTGGGGTTTCAACCTCCTGGCTGAAGTGGGCTCTCTCCTTGGAGGCCAGATCTGTGTACAGGAACTGAATATGGAAAGGAAAGCAACATGATTACACATTCCACCATGTGTAGCCACATGTGCAACATAACATTTCGCCATGGAAGGGATAGTAAAGGGATAGAGGTGAAAGTGTATGGAGACTTGCCTTGTTGGACAGCTGCTGGGCCCACTTGGATCTCTGGATGTCCACTGAGTCCAGAGTGTTGCTGACCCTGGCCATGTCGGCCTTGCTTTGGGCTTTGTAGATCATCTGGAGATGGACAGAGGATCAGCAAACATGCAGATACTAGTCTAGGTTTCGTTTTTTTCGTACTTTTTTCAGACTAGTGACATAGATGTTGACCTTACAGATACACATGTATAGTTGGCAGACTCGTATTGCTTGTTGGACTCACCATACTCATGTGGCTCTTGAGTTCAGTCACACGTTGGTACTCAGGTGTGTCCAGCACCACGGAGAACTTGCTGTGGTTCTTCTTGGCCTCCACTTGATAGTTGTTCTGCAAAGACACCCAGGGTACAATGACGAAGAAGAACAAAACAGGAAACAAAAATATAAACTGAGGTTCCTAACAACCCGAGGGGAAGGAACGCTTAGAAAAATGATCCCTACCCTGAACTTGGTGATGTTGCGGACGTTGACCATCTCTGGCGTGTCATACATGAAGCACCCCACGCCTCTGAGCCACAACAGATCCTCTTTATAGCGCAGCTGAAGACCAGGGGAGAAGCAGGTTGTTAAAATCAGCAGCATTTGATGACAACGAATCACGCCCTCTGCCCGATTATCTCAGATGTTCGACGGTACAGTACGGTACAGTACGTACGTCGCTGGTGATCTGGTTGACGTGTTGGCAATGCATGAGCTGGGGCGTCATGGGCATGTTGATCAGCTGGCCCTTGGTGTTGTTGTACTTCTCTCTGTAGCACAGCTAGGATTGGTCCAAAAAAAAACAAGTTATGCATACTTGTTTTGTTGTACGGTTAAACAAAATTATGATTTCATGTTTCACATCTCACGATTTGGCATTCACTAGAAGTATGAATACTGGCACTGAATTACCTCACTGAGGTGCTCCTGGTTCATCTTCACTTGTCTGATGTCCGGGGTATCAAGGGTAGAGTGGATCTTGTCCTTATCCTTCTCGTATTGCTCGCGATATAGACGCTGACCGAGGGAAGAGGAGGGTGAGGATTGGATGGACGTGACATTATCCAGCACAATTTACGACTAAAGACAATGAAGTGTAATTTGTGTACACAGTAGTGTAGTTGTTGTTGTTTTGATCATACCGGGTTGATGACCTTGTTGACCTTCCTGGTGTTGACAAAGGTGACACCCTCTGGGTGAAGGGTGTAGCCTGTTGCCTTCATCATCTCGTAGGCTGCCTTGTACTTGACCTACAGAAAAAGCAAAGATCCAGTCACTATGCCCCTAAGAAAATACATTTAAATCTAAGACTTACAGAATGAAGAGAAAGCTTGAGAGACATACACTGCTGGCGACCAAGCTGTTGTTCTTGACTTGCTTGACGACGGGAGTGTCATTGGTCATCAGGTATCCAGTAGCCATTGAGTTTTTGTTGGCTTCCTTGTACAAATTCTGTACCGAGACAAAGAAACATAGATATAGTGAAGCACTCCCAAGAATATATAATACCAAGCGTTTAGAAATTAGTTATTTCTAGGGTAGTCTTAATTCAAAGGACTACTATCTTACGTCACTCTGGTTGTAGTTGGCCAGGCGGGCCCTTTCCGTGTCCATGGTGACAGCAGGTGCGGTGTTGGTGCCCTTAACGTTGGCATTGTAGTCAAGGCGGTAGTGCAACTGGAAATTAAAATTGACAAAGGACAAAAAGGAGATGGCAAACAGTTAGATGATGATTTTGGGCGTAATTATGGGGACTTAACATATGATCATAATTGTAAGACTCACATCGCTCAAGTTGACAGCGTTCTGCTTGGCGGTCTCATAGGTTGGAGTGTCCAGGACAACGGTATAGTCTTTGTATGCCTCCACGGCCTTGGCTTTGTACTTGTTCTGAAAGAAAACCACAAGCACACTGCTGTTAGTGACCCACTCTAACTGTACTGTACTGCACTTATCGATTGCTGGATGTAGAGAGCTGGTGTCCAACCTCGCTCTGCTGATCACCGGCAGTCTTGACACGGAGGATCTCCGGAGTGTCCCAGGCATAGCATCCAATGCCCCTGAGGTAATTAAGGTCATCCTTGTAGAAGATCTGAGAAGGGCATATACAATGATCAAAAGAAAGGTCAGGACTTTGGTTGCAGATTAATGAAACATTCACTAACGATTTTCCAATGGAATATATTGATTTAAATAGGCAGATTTTAAATAACATCCTTATTTGAGCACTCGTGACCATTTCGGTGTAATCAGAAGAAGTGGTACACTAGGTACACTAGGCCCTTGGAGATGGTTACTCACGTCGCTGAGCTGATCGTTGACCTTGCGGGCCTGCACGAACACCTGCATGTCGGGCAGGCAGACCCACTGGTGCAGGCGCTTGCGGTAGTTGATCTCGCTGACGTTTTTCTGGACCTCACGACCAGACACGATGTCCAGCATGTCAGCTGGGATGTGATTCTTGGCCTTGGTCTTCTCATAGTCTTCTTTGTACAGGCGCTATAAGTGGAGTTTGTTCCGGGGGGCGGGAATAATAAATGAGTCATTTGGAATAAGATGAGAAGAAGTATGTAAAATACAATAGTGTTTTGGCAGGGTCAGGTCAATGGGTAAACTCTGCCTAACTATAGAAAACGACCACCTACGTCGAGGTTGAGTTTCCCGGCCTTGATGCAGCGAGCAGTGGCGGGATCGTCCTGCAGACACTTGGGCAGGCTGTAGAGGGATTTGAACTTCTCATAGTCCTCCTTGTACTTCACCTGAACAGTTGGAGAAAACATAGATTGGTTTGAAATTAGGTTTATAGTACTTGGCCCTATTTTACGGTTAAAGGTCGAATGGAAAAGGGGAAATTCAAAGATAACCCTTGATATGAAAAACCTTTGAATGAAATTGAAAGCACTATAACGTCAAAGGAAGGACGTGAATGGCTTGACTTACACCACTCAGGATGACCTTCTGTTGCTTGGCGTGCATCATGGCATGGGAGTCATGGGGAATTTTGTAGCCCTTGGCCTTGATCTTGTCCCAGGCAGCTGTGTAGATTTTCTGTTGAAACAATTAAGATTGCCCGTGTTACAAATGGTGCTCATGAGAAATTGGGGAAGGGTTCTAGACAAGGCTTGTGCATGTACGCTGAAGCTTACGTTACTGAAGAAGTGTTTGAAGTCATGACATCTGGCGTAGTCATGAGTGTCCAGGATGGTGGTGTACAGGTGCTTCTCCTTATGGTACGCCTCTCTGTAGTTAAGCTGCGGGAAGAAAATATGTATAATAATCAACTCACAGCTTGCTGGATCGCATTATTTTTCCGATTGACACATCCTGCAGGTCGCTTAAGTATTGTATAACTGAAGCCTCTCACCTCACTGGCCCAGGTGCTACCCAGGATAGCAGTGACATAGACTGGGGTGTCCGTCACAATGGAGTAGTTGTTGAATTCCTTCTTGCCTGCTTCTTTGTATTTCAGCTGTAAAAATACAAACAAGACAAGGGGAAACATCAAATGTATGACAACACACGTTTAACAATGTCTTTCAAGGTGGTGTACCAATGCGATCTCTGATGACGATTAATCGTTTATTGATCATACTACTTACTTCACTCTGCAGCTCGTAGGACTTCTTGGCACGGACAATCTCAGGTGTATCCCACACATAGCAACCCATGCCCTTCATCCAGGTCAAATCCTCCTTGTAGAAGACCTGTTTTAAAATAGCAACACCAAGATCATTAAAATCATCAAGATCAAGACCATATAGGACCAGAAAGTCTCTGCTGATAACCTACCATTTTTTATGGAGATTTCTTACTTAAATTCCCTCATTTATCCCTTCTATGGCATTTCAATATTCATTAAAAGACCAATATACTGGTGTGTTACAGGCATAAAGTAAAGCTTGACATAGTCACATATCCATGGTCATCCAGAGATATAACAGCTACTAGTAGTGCTGGTCAGAGTGCACGCACATCACTGAGGATCTCGTTGCCCTTGCGGGCACGGACGGTGTCCAACTGGTCAGGGGGGCAGGTCCATTGGTGCAAGTGGGTGCGGTAGATGACATCGCTCAGCATGTCCTGGCACCTCTTGGCCACCTGGTTGGCAATGATGTCCGATGGGATGTGGTTGTTGGTCTTGGATTCGTGGTATTCCTTCTGGTAGACCCTCTGAAAAGAAAAAGACACAGACACATGTTACAATGGATGCTATTTTTCCGCATTCTTTAGAATGAATTGTAGATTTTGTGTAGGGTGATAGTGATTGTGATCCGTTGATAGGATGCTCACCAGAGCCTTCGCCTTCTCCTGTTCTCCGCAGCGCACAACCTCGGGGAAGTCCACCAGGGTGTTGGCCATGTAGTGGCCCTTGGCCTTCTCATGGGACTCATGGTACTTTGCCTGTTTGGGTCAAGGTATTACGTTAAAGGAAAACGATGTAATGTATAACGTAAAGCTCTACATGCCATTGAACCCAGTGGGATGCGACTTACATCGCTGATGATCTCCCTGCCCTTCTTGCCAGACAGCAGAGGTATGTAGTCCTGGTTCAGCTGATAGCCAGTGGCCTTGCTTTCATCCCAACCTTGTTTGTAAGATTTCTGAAACAGGAAAGTAAATATTAGAACCCAAAAATCCCAAATCGGTGTTTCAAGATGGATTATGTTTGGAAACCAATTCATTTGCAAAGAATGAGCAAAAGGGGGTGGATGAATGAATGAGCACTGTAGTTACCTCACTGATGTTCTTGGCACACTCCCTGCTGTGGGCCAACTGAGGCGTGTCCTCTGAACCAATGTAGTGTCCCTTCTCATTATTGAAGGTCTCTTTGTACTTGAGCTGTTATGGGAGTTAGGAAATAATAAGACAATTGTAAGACAATGAACAAAACAATGATAAGATAAACAGCAGTGTTCTAGGCATGTTTGTAAAGAATCACTGCTAGGGATTGGATTGCAAATCCGATTACTTACATCGCTGAGGTTGGCAGCTGCAACCCTAGCCAGGATAAGCTCGGGACGGTCGACTACGTGGGTGTACTTGCTGAAGTTTTCTATGGCACCCTTCTTGTAGAGCCTCTGCATTATGAGCCAGATGAGCGAACAGTAAGACACATTGAGTTGACACAAAATAAATTAAACAGGTCATAAGCCCTGAAGACTTAATGCCATGTGGTAAGCGCACCTCGTTTAGAATCTCCTGGGCCTTCCTGACTTTGACGTGATGAACAGATTCTGCCGGAACCCATCCACAGCCACGAATCCATTCAAGGTCTGCCTTGTAGACAAACTAAAAAGAAAAAGGAAAACAAAGGATGAACAGGACGTGAGAGGTTTTCTAAATGCCCTGAGCAATATCACGGCACGACTCTGGGTTTTAAGCTTTTGCTGTGCTCAACAATATGATGAAATGCTCACGTCACTCTGGAGGTCATAGGCCTTCCTGGCATTGACGACATCGGTAGAGTCCGGCAAGCAGGTCCAGTTGTGCAGGCGTGTCCTGTAGTTGAAGTCATTGACTTGGATCTGGCATTTCTTGGCCAGCTCAATTGTCAGCATGTCCACTGGCAGGTGGAACTTGGTCTTAGACTTGTTGAAATCCTTTTTGTACAGGGCCTCACTGGCGATCTTGGCTGAGTTCATAGCCAGCATGATCAGAGGGTCGTCAAACACACTGAGTGCTCCGATGTGGTGGCCCACCTGCTTGCGGTAGCCCTCCAAGTACTTGTGCTGTTTGAGAAGTTCAACCAAACAATATCATTGATATGGCTGCACAGGTTTATACTAAATCACATGAGTGATTTAAATGAGTGATGTACTTACACTACTTTGCACTTTGGTGGTTTGAGTGCATTGCTTGATGGGCACTGCATCTCCTGGCATGAAGTAGCCAGTGGCTTTGACTTTATCCCAATCTTTAGTGTACAGTTTCTGTAAGACATAGTGATAACACCTTATTTTACATTACAAATGGGGAAACATTTGAAATGGACTCCTGACAGTTGATCCATTTAAAAAGGCCATACCGGGTGCATGATCTTGGCCACCTCTCTGGATGTAGCGAGACCTGGAGTGTCCACCAGTGAGAACTTAGACTTGTCTTTGTGCCAAGCCTCACGGTACTTAGCCTGTGAAAAATTAAACACAAATTTAGTTCAAAACTAATTTCATCAAGCTGGACTGTAACAATACTGACGAGGTATAGGAGGAGAGCTGTACTTGGTATGGAGAAAATCAGTGTGTCTGCCTCTTACGTCATTAAGCACTTCAGCAGCATTCTTGGCACAGACAAAGTCCATTCTGTCAACAGGGGCAGTGAACTTCTGCGTGTCCAACTTAACACGGTATCCTCTCTATGGGAAGCAATGGAAGGAACCAAACGAGTCAAGATGTGTTAACAGATTGCCATCATTTCTTTGTTGGTAATAACAAGTTGACAAGTGAATGATTTTCATGCTAATATTGTATTGTAAACATCAACATGTATCATATTAATGAATACTATATTACAACTATATTATGCGCAATGTTTTGAACGGTGGTACTTACGTCGGCCAGGATCTTCTGTGCGTGCTTCACCTTGACCACATCAACACACTCATGTGGCACCCATCCACATCCTCTGATCCACTCCATATCAGCCCTGTACACTGCCTGAGGAGAGATTACCAAAAAGCAACAGATATTAATACTAGAGCTGTCAAGCGATTAAAATATTTAATCGTGATTAATCGCATTCATGTCATAGTTAACTCACGATTAATCGCAATTAATCACAAATTATTTTTCTATGCTAAATATCCCTTGATTTTTTTGTCCCATAATTCTTCTCATTTTAAATCTCTTATCAACATGGTGAAGTGCATCGGCTTGCCTTGTGCAAATTATTTTTTATTGATAACAACATTGGCATATACTGATCAAAACAGGACGACACAAAAAAAGAGCCTATAGTGCAATTAAACGACTGCTTTGAACAAATGTAATTTGAACATAGCAGTCAGGCTACTGCTTCTTTGTTTTGAGCCAAAGGAAAAAAAGAAAAAAAAAGTTTTTTTTTTTTTTAATATAATAATTGCGTTAATCGCGCGATAAAACATTTAACGCCGTTAAAATTGGTTTGCGTTAATGCCGTTAATAACGCGTTTAACTGACAGCTCTAATTAATACCAATGAAAGGTATACTTTCTGTCAATATATATGTTCAGATATTGTGGTCCTCTTACATCACTCTGGAGGTCGTATGCCTTCCTGGCCTGGACTACATCGGTGGAGTCCGGCAGGCAGGTCCAGTTGTGCAGGCGTGTCCTGTAGTTGAAGTCATTGACTTGGATCTGGCATTTCTTGGCCAGCTCAATTGTCAGCATGTCCACTGGCAGGTGGAACTTGGTCTTGGACTGGTTGAAGTCCTTCTTGTACAGGGCATCACTGGCGATCCTGGCTGAGTTCAGAGCCAGCATGATCAGAGGGTCATCCCGGACACTCAGGGCACCGATATGGTGACCCACCTGCTTGCGGTATCCTGTCTTGTATTTGTACTATTGGATATTGTAGAAGACAGTAGAAATGTAGTCATTGTCTCAGTCGTACGAAGTATCGATATTTAATAGAATGCATAACTGAGCCCTCTTACGTCACTTATGATATCTCTGGAGGCTCGGGCCTTCAGGACAGCGATGGCGTCCTCCTTAATGTGGTAGGCCTTGGCCTTCTGGTTGTCCCATGCTTTGGTGTACAGTTTCTGCAAGATCAACCAAAGAAATTAGAATAAAACAGTGCAGCAATATTCTGTAAAAGTACCACTTTGTCTGACATTTCGTGTAGACTTGTGGAAAACATGACTTGTAAGGATTTTTAATTGATCCTAGAGTGAAAAGATGTACATGAGATTGTGACTATCTCAATATAAAGTTTTTAATGTGCAAAACGTACGTTGCTGATGTTGATTGCGTTGGCCTTGGCGAGCTGAACGGAGGGGATGTCCGGTTTCAGGTGGAAAGTTAGCTTGTCTTTATTCCAGGCTGCTGTGTACTTCATCTGTCAAAGGCAAACACAGAACATGAATTCAGTATTTGATTGAATAAAAGGGACATCAGTGTCGGCTAGTAGTAGTAATTATTTAATTTAATTTTAAGTTTAAGTTGACCAGAAAAATAACCGAAAATGTAATCCTGTGAGGCAGGATAAAAGCAGCCAAATATACAGGGAACTCACCTCGCTAATGTTTTCAGCATTCTGCTTGGACAGGACAATCGCAGGGAGGTCAACTACACTGGTGAACTTGACAGTGCTCGGGGCCTGGCGGTAGAGGTTTTCGTTCAAGATTTTCTGGGCATTCCTGGCCTTGACCACATCCACTGAGTCCTGTGGTGACCAACCACACCCTCTGATCCACTCCATATCAGCCCTGTACACAGCCTGCAAGACAAGGACCCTTTTGTCATATCAAAAGATCACGGCACAAAACTGGAGTATAAGAGTGCAGGCAATTATGGCGTGTAGCACTCACATCACTATGGAGGTCGTACACCTTCCTTGCATGAACCACATCAGTGTTGTCAGGCATGCAGGTCCAGTTGTGCAGACGGGTCCTGTAGGTGACTTCCTTCATGTGGCTTTGGGCTGTCTTGGCCAGGCCAAAGGCAACCATGTCTACGGGCAGTTTGTACTTGGTCTTGGTCTTGTGGAAGTCCTGCTTGTACAGGTTGGCGCTGAAGATCTTGGCTGCATTGGCGGCCATCATAAGCAACGGATCATCCTGAACACTCAGGGCTCCAATGTGGTGTCCGCACTGCTTGCGGAAGCCGGCCTTGTACTTATACTACACAATTCAGACAAAAGAAGACAGGTATGTGATATGCAGCTATTTGTGGCAAATAAAATAGAATTATAATTGTAATTCAAGATAAAACATTGCAACGTGTACAAATTGAAAGGAGGTAAAAGGTTAGTTTGAACCTTCTTGAATACATGTGAAGACTTACATCACTGATTATGTTCCGAGAGGCCCTGGCTGCTAGAACAGAGATTGCATCCTTTGGCAGATAGTAGCCCTTCTTAAGAGTTTCCTCAT
Organism: Gadus chalcogrammus; assembly: GCF_026213295.1. Taxonomy (NCBI): domain Eukaryota; kingdom Metazoa; phylum Chordata; class Actinopteri; order Gadiformes; family Gadidae; genus Gadus; species Gadus chalcogrammus. The sequence continues at coordinate 4,644,125 of NC_079431.1, forward strand.
AGGCTGCACGGTAATATTTCTGGGGACAGAAGAAAAACAAATGTATGCCATTCTACCTAAAATAATGCTTCATAATCATCATTGTAATCCGTTGGGGAGTTACCATCTATATTGACTCATGGAAATATAAATAATATTCAATCAATAACAATCAACTTATTTATTTTTACCCGACTGTTGTTGAGCTTGTTCTGCTGGCCCAGGATGATCTCTGGGGTGTCGGGCATGATGTGGAGCTTTGTCTTATCACTTTCCCAGGCAGCGACATATGATTGCTGTAAAAGTCAGGTACACCATGTTAAGTTAACATACTTACGGCTATCGAGAAGATAATGATTCCACAGGCAATGGGACTGCATACATACTACTTATAACATTAGCTTTGATTGTTTTACATGGTTCAAGCAAATTTTTGTCCTATACTATTTAATCCTTGGGCTTAGAAAAAACACATTCATTTGCGCAATCACCTTGTTCATGATCTCAGCATTGGCCTTAGCAAGGGCATATGGCATGTCATCTGTCTTGGCGGTGAACTTAAATTTGCTTGGGTGCTCGCGGTATTTCCTTTCGCTCAAGACCTCTGCTGCCTTCTTTGCCTTCTCCACGTCCAGTGAGCCGATGGGAACCCAGCCTTGTCCCTTCATCCATTCCATGTCTGCTTTGTAAACGGCCTGGTATGCAACCCAAATATCAAAGCCAATGAATTGAAGACAAAATAAATTGGTTGGGTTTTCTGTGCACAACAATATGATAAAGAACTCACGTCACTCTGGAGGTCGTATGCCTTCCTGGCCTGGACTACATCGGTGGAGTCCGGCAGGCAGGTCCAGTTGTGCAGGCGTGTCCTGTAGTTGAAGTCATTGACTTGGACCTGGCATTTCTTGGCCAGCTCAATTGTCAGCATGTCCACTGGCAGGTGGAACTTGGTCTTGGACTGGTTGAAGTCCTTCTTGTACAGGGCATCACTGGCAATCCTGGCTGAGTTCAGAGCCAGCATGATCAGAGGGTCGTCCCGGACACTCAGGGCACCGATATGGTGACCCACCTGCTTGCGGTATCCTGCCTTGTATTTGATCTGTGAGAACATAAAAGTATTGTGGTGATTTTAAAGGGAGTACATGTCGATAATCTTATGAGTGAAACAAGCCTCATGCCACTTACGTCACTGATGATCTCCCTTCCCTTCTTAGCAGCCACAATAGCAATGGCATCGCCCTTCAGGTGGTAGCCCTTCCTGAACATCTTGACTACGTCCTCCTTGTATATTTTCTGTATTGGAAGTAAAATAAGTGGAATTCAGAATCATTTTAGCTTTTATGGAAATGTGGATATATGGAGGCATTAAAGTTGCTGTATTTCATAAAGATCAAACCTACATTGCTGAGGTTGTATGCATTGGATCTAGAGAGCAGGATCTCAGGCAGATCTGGGATTAGATGGGTCTTGATCTTATCTTTCTCCCAGGCAGCCACATAGCTCTTCTGTGAATGAAAAATAGGAAGGAAACACATTGACAAGAGAACATAAATGTTTCCTTCTTTACCATCATCACTATTGCTGAACAACATATTTACCGATGGAAGTTGTACACAATTTTGGGACTTTTTCCCAAACTAGTGTACCTTACCATGTCCTTACCTTGTTCATAACCTCGGCATTTGCTTTTGCCAAGAGCATGGGCATGGCTTTCGTGTCCGATGTGTATTTCAGTTTGTCTTTTTTCTGCTTGTAAAGATGGTCGCTGAGGATCTTTCCAGCATGCTTAGCCTTCACAACATCAAGCGAGCCAATGGGGACCCATCCAATACCCTTCATGAACTCCATGTCAGCCTTGTACACAGCCTGGTGGGACCAAAGAAGAAAACAATTTCAGCCAGGATGGCCATACATGATATACAAGATAGATACCTTAAGTCGATACCTGGCGTTCATGTATCGATTAAATATTGCTAGGAAAAATATTGTGAGACTATGCTGTATCAAGGTTTTTACCCACCATCTAAATGCGGACAGTATCTTGAGAAGATGGAACAAAACGTTAACAATATATGAAGCCACTCACATCACTTTGGAGATCGTAGGCCTTCCTGGCGTTGACAACATCAGTGGAGTCGGGCAGGCAGGTCCAGTTGTGCAGGCGGGTGATGTAGTTGGCATGGTTGACCTGGATCTGGTTCTTCTTGGCCAATTCAAAGGCCATCATGTCGACTGGCAGATTGAACTTAGTCTTTGACTTGTTGAAGTCCTTCTTGTACAGAAAATCACTGGCAATCCTGGCTGAGTTCAGAGCCAGCACGAGCAGAGGGTCGTCCTCGACGCAGCGAGCACCAATATGGTGACCCACCTGCTTGCGGTATCCTGTCTTGTACTTGTACTGGTGAATTCACAGAGAAAATGTTGAAAAGTTACAACCAAGTATGAATCTTATGTAAAAGATGATGATTCATCTGTCCGTTTATGTTCTGAATATGTCGTCTAACTTACATCACTGATGATATTTCTAGAGTGTTTGGCACTCTTCACAGAGATGGCGTCACCAGGCAGGTAATAGCCCTTCTTGATGGTATCCTCATAGCCTTGCTTGTATTTTTTCTGAAAAGAAAGACAAACATTTGAACACTTGCATTGATCAGATCACCCGTGGAATAAGGTGAAATTTCTGTTGAAGCAACACAGCAACTTCTTGTGAATAGTGTTAGTTAAAGAGGAAACACACATTGCTCATGTTGATAGCATTCTGCTGGGACAGGATGATCTCTGGGGTTTCAGAAGTGATGTGCAGCTTGGTCTTGTCCTTCTCCCAGGCCTCAGTGTACAAACGCTGGAACGAAACGACACCAAATGGAACATCAGCATTTATAATAGCCTTCTACTGGATGATTATCCAAGATGATGAGCAATCTTCCAAACAATATTGATTATATATTAAGTGGACTAAGTGCAAAATGCTGACAACTGCACATCTTTGCATCTAGAGGATAGTTCAAGATTTTTTGCCGAAAAGTGCCTACCTGGTTCATGGTCAAGGCGTTGTTCTTTGCTAGAACAATCTCCATGGCGTCAAGTGGGCTGGTGAATTTGTGGGAACTGGCGGGCTGGCGATATTTCCTTTCACTCAGGATCTCTCCAGCCTTCTTTGTCTTCTCCACGTCAAGCGAGCCAATCGGGACCCATCCCATGCCTTGTAGCCACTTCAGGTCAGCTTTGTAAACAGCCTAAGACCAACCAAATTTGTTTAAATAATAGTTGACAAATTGAGTGTCAATAATATGAAACAACGGAAACAATGAATAAGGAGGTATAATGACTTACATCACTCTGGATCTCATACACGTGTCTAGCATGAACGACATCAGTGGAGTCGGGCAGGCAGGTCCAGTTGTGCAGGCGGGTGATGTAGTTGGCATGGTTGACCTGGATTTGGTTCTTCTTGGCCAGTTCAAAGGCCATCATGTCTACTGGCAGATTGAACTTAGTCTTTGACTTGTTGAAGTCCTTCTTGTACAGATAATCACTGGCAATCCTGGCTGAGTTCAGAGCCAGCACGAGCAGAGGGTCGTCCTCGACGCAGCGAGCACCAATATGGTGACCCACCTGCTTGCGGTATCCTGCCTTATACTTGATCTAAAAGAAAATATGAAGCACAAACCAATGTAAATTGGTACACCAAGTGATTAAAGCAATATTATTTACAAGAGTGACTGACAACCACTTACGTCGCTGATAATGTTTCTTTGAGCCCTGGCTGCAATAATAGCAATGGCATCATTGCGCAGGTCATAGCCCTTCTTCTTGGACTCTTCATTGGCCTGCTTGTATCCTTTCTGCAAATAGAGAATATACATTGTTTATAACCTTTGTATATTCTGTGAAGGAGCATTATTATTCAAAACAAAGGTTAGAGACTTACGATGCTGTAGTTGGCCCTGTTGGCTTTAGCAAGAACGACATCCATGGCATCGGGCATGATGTGGATATTGGATTTCTCCTTATCCCAGGCTTCATGGTAGGCTTTCTATGAAGACAAAAACAGGACGCTACTTTCAAAGTGTAAACTATGCAAATCTCTTCTTTAAAGATGTAGTAATCCATTATTATATCATAATTTATGATTCAATATTTTGTAATTCTTGATTAAGACCAACCAAATTTCACAACATACCTTGTTCGTAATCTGAGCATTGGCTTTAGCCAACACTAAGGGCATTGCATCGCATTTGGAGGTGAACTTGTAGTTGCTGGGATGCTTGCGATACCGATGTTCACTCAGGATCTGACCGGCATTCTTCGCTTTCTCAACATCTAATGAACCTATGGGCACCCACCCAATACCCTGCATCAGCTTCTGATCTTCCTTGTAGTAATTCTGGAAGGAAATCATTCAAAGTTGATCAAAACATGTATAAAAATTGGTCAATTTATTGGCACATGTGAAATGGGAGCAAAATCCTACATACATCACTCTGGATCTCATATGCTCTTCTGGCGTTGACAACATCAGTGGAGTCGGGCAGGCAGGTCCAGTTGTGCAGGCGGGTGATGTAGTTGGCATGGTTGACCTGGATTTGGTTCTTCTTGGCCAGTTCAAAGGCCATCATGTCTACTGGCAGATTGAACTTAGTCTTTGACTTGTTGAAGTCCTTCTTGTACAGATAATCACTGGCAATCCTGGCTGAGTTCAGAGCCAGCACGAGCAGAGGGTCGTCCTCGACGCATCGAGCACCAATATGGTGACCCACCTGCTTGCGGTATCCTGCCTTATACTTGATCTAAAAGAAAATATGAAGCACAAACCAATGTAAATTGGTACACCAAGTGATTAAAGCAATATTATTTACAAGAGTGACTGACAACCACTTACGTCGCTGATAATGTTTCTTTGAGCCCTGGCTGCAATAATAGCAATGGCATCATTGCGCAGGTCATAGCCCTTCTTCTTGGCGTCTTCATTGGCCTGCTTGTATCCTTTCTGCAAAATACAGACAATACATTTTTAATACCCTTTGTACATTCCGTGAAGGAGCCCTATTATACTTTTTATCTTTTCAAAGACTATTTGCTTACAATGCTGTAGTTTGCCCTGTTGGCTTTGGCCAGAACGACATCCATGGCATCTGGCATGATGTGGATATTGGACTTCTCCTTATCCCAGGCATCATGGTAGGCTTTCTATGAAGACAAAAATGTACAGGATAATAATTTTAAACGGGTGAACTATGCAAATGTGTACTTTAAAGGATGTTGAAGGCCATTGTAACACCATAATATATGTTTTAATATTGAGTTATTCTTGATTAAGGTCATCAGTAGAGTGAATCAAATTTCACCACATACCTTGTTCGTAATCTGAGCATTGGCTTTAGCCAACACTAAGGGCATTGCATCGCATTTGGAGGTGAACTTGTAGTTGCTGGGGTGCTTGCGATACCGATGTTCACTCAGGATCTCACCGGCCTTCTTTGCTTTCTCAACATCTAATGAACCTATGGGCACCCACCCAATACCCTGCATCAGCTTCTGATCTTCCTTGTAGTAATTCTGGAAAGAAATTGTACAAAGTTGATAAACACATATGTATTAAAACGTCAATACTGTATATGGGCACATGTGGAATGGGAAAGAAATCCTACATACATCACTCTGGATCTCATATGCTCTTCTGGCGTTGACAACATCAGTGGAGTCGGGCAGGCAGGTCCAGTTGTGCAGGCGGGTGATGTAGTTGGCATGGTTGACCTGGATCTGGTTCTTCTTGGCCAGTTCAAAGGCCATCATGTCTACTGGCAGATTGAACTTAGTCTTTGACTTGTTGAAGTCCTTCTTGTACAGATAATCACTGGCAATCCTGGCTGAGTTCAGAGCCAGCACGAGCAGAGGGTCGTCCTCGACGCAGCGAGCACCAATATGGTGACCCACCTGCTTGCGGTATCCTGCCTTATACTTGATCTGAAAGAAAATATGAAGCACAAACCAATGTAAATTGGTACACCAAGTGATTAAAGCAATATTATTTCCAAGAGTGACTGACAACAACTTACGTCGCTGATGATGTTCCTTTGAGCCCTGGCTGCAATAATAGCAATGGCATCATTGCGCAGGTCATAGCCCTTCTTCTTGGCGTCTTCATTGGCCTGCCTGTATCCTTTCTGCAAAATACAGACAATACATTTTTAATACCCTTTGTACATTCCGTGAAGGAGCCCTATTATACTTTTTATCTATTCAAAGACTATTTGCTTACGATGCTGTAGTTTGCCCTGTTGGCTTTGGCCAGAACGACATCCATGGCATCTGGCATGATGTGGATATTGGACTTCTCCTTATCCCAGGCATCATGGTAGGCTTTCTATGAAGACAAAAATTTACAGGATAATAATTTTAAACGGGTGAACTATGCAAATATGTACTTTAAAGGATGTTGAAGGCCATTGCAACACCATAATCTATGTTTTAATATTGAGGTATTCTTGATTTAGACCATCAGTTTATTGAACCAAATTTCAATACATACCTTGTTAGTGATCTGAGCATTGGCTTTAGCCAACACTAAGGGCATTGCATCGCATTTGGAGGTGAACTTGTAGTTACTGGGGTGCTTGCGATACAGATGTTCACTCAGGATCTCACCAGCCTTCTTGGCTTTCTCAACATCTAATGAACCTATGGGCACCCACCCAATACCCTGCATCAGCTTCTGATCTTCCTTGTAGTAATTCTGAAAATAAATCATTCAAAGTTGATTAACACATATTTATAAAAAAGTCTATATATTGGCATATGTGGAATGGGAAAGAAAATCGACATACATCACTCTGGATCTCATATGCTCTTCTGGCGTTGACAACATCAGTGGAGTCGGGCAGGCAGGTCCAGTTGTGCAGGCGGGTGATGTAGTTGGCATGGTTGACCTGGATCTGGTTCTTCTTGGCCAGTTCAAAGGCCATCATGTCGACTGGCAGATTGAACTTAGTCTTTGACTTGTTGAAGTCCTTCTTGTACAGAGCATCACTGGCAATCCTGGCTGAGTTCAGAGCCAGCACGAGCAGAGGGTCGTCCTCGACGCATCGAGCACCAATATGGTGACCCACCTGCTTGCGGTATCCTGCCTTGTACTTGTACTGAAGTAAAAAAATAAAGAAATAATCATCAGAATGAGCACATCAAATAATGTATAATATAGTAGTTTAGTATGAAAATCCCCAAATAACCTTACATCACTGGCAATGGTAGTGCAGTTTTTGGCGGCCAGGATTGCGATAGCATCTTTGCGGACATTGTGACCCTTCTTCTTGGACAGCTCATTGTCCAGCTTGTAAAGTTTCTGAAGAGGAAAGAATCATAAGCATTTCTTTTGAAATCGTTTTTTTTTCCAAACGTAGGATCTGTTTCGGAATGAAGAAGTTGGGGTGGATCAGAAGATGGGGTTTGTACCTCGCTGTAATTTTTGTTGTTTGCTTTTGCCAAGACAACATCCATAGCGTCGGGCATGATGTGGATTTTGGTCTTTTCCGTGTCCCAGGTTTTGGTATAGGATTGCTGAAAAGGAAACCACAAAGTTGTTAGTGAGGTTATTTCCTGATGATGGAATATTCATTAATGTGTAATCAACACAATATAATGCAAGCAATACCTTATTCATGATTTGGTTGTTAGCAGTCGCCAGTGTGAGGTCCATGGAGAACATGTCCTTAGTAAACTTCAGGTTACTCGGGTGCTGACGGTACAGCTTCTCACTTTGAATCTTCCCAGCGATCTTCGCTTTCTCAACATCCAATGAGCCAATAGGAATCCATCCGATTCCTTTGCAGTATGATTCATAGTCGGACTTATACTGGTTCTATAGGAGATTGACGGATAAACAATATGATACATTTTCAATGGATATAGTCTTTGTGACCAGCACGTCATCAATCTATCAAAAATCTTACCAAACAGATACTGAAACTTAAGAGACACATTTTTACTGGGGAAATATGAATACAAAATATATGTAGGTAGTACAACACAGGTAGAATACAGCTACACTATGATCTGTAGTTGCACCTGCAGCCTTCGTATTATTTGGTCCTGCACTTGATGTTTGCAAAATGCTTTTAGTCTACAGTCTACAGTCTAGACTAGGCTTTTCTTGTTAAGGAGAAGAGATATCTCAAGACTTCACGTTTGAAGACAAAGGGAATCATACGTACATCGCTGATGTTGACCTGCATATTGCGGGCCAGCACCAGGTTCATGGCATCAGGAAGGAGACTATAGTGGTGCTGGATCTTTCTGTACCCAGTATAGGTTTGAGCCTTGGTTGCGTCCTTGGCATGCACCAGGCTCATCATGTCTACTGGGGAGTGGTACTTCAGCTTAGCCTTTTCGTAGTCCTTCTTGTAGTTCTTCTCACTCTGCTGCTTGGCTAGTTGCATGTAGTGCACCAGCAGGGGGTCATCCTGGATACAGCGGAAGCCAACGTGGTGGCCTCTGGCTTTCTCATAATCCAGTTTGTACTTATACTGCAGCAGGACAGGATTACATTGTTATCCATAGGCACTGGCTGACATGTACAATTTATTGCATCCGATAGTAACTAGTCCAATGTGATACGGCAAGGTACTCCTCACTTACGTTGCTAGCAATTTTGGTGCCCAATTTGGCAGCCACAATAGGGATGGCATCTCCTTTGAGGTGATATCCCTTTTTAGCCATCTCCATGACTCCAGCCTTATAAAGTTTCTGCAAAAGATAAAAAGGATTGAAGATGTGAATCCATCTATTTAAGCCTTTGGTTAGATCTGTTAGATAAGCGTAATTATTCAGACTATGAATATGTAGGCACTAACTCATAGTAAGAACTGTCCAGTATTGTTGTTTGATTGCCTTACATCGCTCATGGTGATGGCGTTGGCCTTGGCCAGCACAATCTCAGGTGAATCTGGCATCACATGGATAGTACGCTTGTCCTTCTCCCAAGCTGAAGTGTATGCTTGCTGCAAATACAGGGATCAAGAAGGGGTCAATGTTGAATCACACTGAAAGAAAGCTGAAACAAAACCGTGTATTTAAAATTTCCATCTAGCGTGACAATGCTTAACCTTGTTCATTATCTTGTTGTTGGCAGTGGCCAGTTCCAAGTCCATGGAGTCCATCAGCTTGCTGAACTTGAAGGTAGAGGGATGGGTGCGGTACTTGTTTTCACTCTGGATCTCGCCGCCAATCTTAGCCGTCTCTACCCCAATTGAGCCGATGGGGACCCAGCCAGTGCCTCTGACGTAGTTGTTCCACTCTGACTTGTATTCACACTGCAAACAAAACGAAGAGAACAATGTAGAGTTCCGCTGGGAATCAAGCTTAACCTGATGTCTAATTAGGCGTTTTCCTAAAGAGTACTGATTCTCTTTTTTTAATTTTTTGTCCTTTTATGTTGAAACCTGTTGTTATATTTCGCCTTTACACTGTATCGTGCAAATTGCACATAGATTGTTGAGATTTGTGTGAAACAAATAGAAACAAAAGAAAATGTGCTCATTCACTCAAGCTTGATTTCCTGTTGAAGCGTAACTTCCATATGCCCAATAATTTTCCATCCCTGACTCAGGAGACCTATAGGTCTACCCACCATACTCCATCAATCCATCAAGTAAATTAATGGGTTCTGTTTTTACCATTTTATCTAGCGTGGGAACCAGACAAATCTGATGACTCCTTTTTCTTTTGACTATTGTCTCTGGCATATGTGTCTGACCCCCATCCCTTTCAGACAGATTTCCAGCAGAACTGGCCGGGGTTAGTCCGATCCCAAATTTGTATCTATTATGGGGTAGGTTTGATATATTTAGCGTACAGAAGAAGATGCATTGTTAATGGTTGCATTTCCATTTACAACTAAGATGGCTGCCGCTGACTAATTTCATTGATCTGATTGATTGGAGGTGATACAATTACATCTGATTCCATTTTGGTTTGCACGCTTTGATAACCATGGAAATCAAAAGTCAAGTCAGAACATTTTCAAATTGGTAAGGCAAATCGTAGAGACAGGCTAATAATATGAATGATCTTATCATTCATATTTAAGAATGTTATATTTATTTTTTAGCAAATATTTCAATTTACAGATCTACGTAGTAATAATATATTTGGAGGATTACTTTGATAAAAACAGTTTTTTCATATTTTCAACTCACGTCACTGGCATCGGTGTTCATTTTGCGGGCCAGAACCAGGTTCATGGCATCAGGCATGAGATTGTAATGGTGCTCAATCTTTCTGTACCCAGTATAGGTTTGAGCCTTGGATGCCTCCTTGGCATGCACCAGGCTCATCATATCTACTGGGGAGTGGTACTTCAGCTTAGACTTTTGGTAGTCCTTCGTGTAGTTCCTCTCACTCTGCATCTTGGCCACTTGCATGTAGTGCACCAGCAGGGGGTCGTCCTTGATGTTACGGAAGCCAACGTGGTGGCCCCTTGCCTTCTCATAGTCCAGCTTGTACTTGTACTAGAGAATTAAGCATTAAGAAATAGCATTGTCATCATCTGCAAACTATAATGTATAATGTGAAAACAGGGGCTTAAGTAGATCATGACTGATTTGATACACTGATACACTGCAATTCACTTACGTTGCTAGCAATTTTGGTGCCCAATTTGGCAGCCACAATAGGGATGGCATCTCCTTTGAGGTGATATCCCTTTTTAGCCATCTCCATGACTCCAGCCTTATAAAGTTTCTGGAACACAGATCAAAGTGAGAGAATCAGTATACAGAACTTGTTTATATAGTCACAGGAATCAGAGGCACTAAAATATAGGTGAATATGTGTAATATATATTTGTTGATTAAAAAATCAATGGCAGGCATTTTGGTGTAGTTCATAGTAGTATTGCCTTACATCGCTCATGGTGATGGCGTTGGCCTTGGCCAGCACAATCTCAGGTGAATCTGGCATCACATGGATAGTACGCTTGTCCTTCTCCCAAGCTGAAGTGTATGCTTGCTGTAGACACAAACAAACACATGATTATCATGAACAACATGGGTTGGGATGATGCTGTGAAAACCTATACTCTATATTCATAAGCCCCTGCACCTTGTTCATTATCTTGTTGTTGGCGGTGGCCAGTTCCAGGTCCATGGAGTCCATCAGCTTGCTGAACTTGAAGGTAGAGGGATGGGTGCGGTACTTGTTTTCACTCTGGATCTCGCCGCCAATCTTAGCCGTCTCTACCCCAATTGAGCCGATGGGGACCCAGCCAGTGCCTCTGACGTAGTTGTTCCACTCTGACTTGTATTCACACTGCAAACGAAATAAAGAAAACATTGTGGGGTTCTTAATGACCAGGGCTTTATGTTTCCTGACCCTAAGGCCTACCCCCTACGACTTAGATTGTATGGTTGTTTAGTTGACTTATTTTTTATCAATATGAAATAACATTCCATCTCATCAAGGACATTGTATTTGCTTTATTTTCAACTCACGTCACTGGCGTCGGTGTTCATTTTGCGGGCCAGAACCAGGTTCATGGCATCAGGCATGAGATTGTAATGGTGCTCAATCTTCCTGTACCCAGCATAGGTTTGAGCCTTGGATGCCTCCTTGGCATGCACCAGGCTCATCATGTCTACTGGGGAGTGGTACTTCAGCTTAGCCTTTTCGTAGTCCTTCTTGTAGTTCTTCTCACTCTGCATCTTGGCCACTTGCATGTAGTGCACCAGCAGGGGGTCGTCCTTGATGCTACGGAAGCCCACGTGGTGGCCCCTAGCCTTCTCATAGGCCTTCTTGTATTGGATCTAAACCAAAGCCAGAGACAATTCGTCAATCTCAAACAATAATAAAGAACACATATTTGTATCAATATAGAGCATGTCAAATGCTTAAGTCGCAACCAAGTCATCACATCCTATTCAAAACTGCTGTAGGTAGGAGGTGAGAGATGTAAAGTGACAGCAGAGAAGAGCAGAAGAGAGCAAGATATAGAAATTACACCAGCCCAAAAAAATCCCCCCTCCGTCTCTGTTCCCTTCCTCCATATGTTGCATTCAAGCACCTGTGGTGGAGCTATGACAATGCAGCAGGCATGTGATCGATATGGAAGATGGAATTCCGAAACCAATGAGGGAAGAGATGCCCTAATTGGCAGAAATAAGCCAGGTGTGATCTAAAATCAAAGTTGTCTCACGCAGGCAGGTTCGGTCAATTAGCACAGATATTCGGCCATATCATTTCAATCACTAATAGCTGACGGATGGCTATGATGTATCTAACAAATGTCACTATAGCTTTTAAATCGTACCTACAGCACCTTAAACATGTTACATATTTTTTAGTGTGTACTCACGTCACTGGCGATGTGCCTGCCTTGCTTGGCATGGAGGATAGAGATGGCATCAGGTCTCATGTCATACCCCTTGGCGATGTGTTCAACCCACTTCTGCTTGTAGAGAGACTGGAGACAAAAGATCAAAGAAGATCAGGCAATGTTCTGGTGGCAGCATACATTTAGGGGTGCGTGTCGTTGGTAGGATTCTACCATTGGTGTACCTTGCTCATGGTCTGGGCATTGAATTTGGCCTGGATGAACTCAGGGGCGTCCGCTGGCAGATGGTAAGTGTGCTTGACCTTCTCCCCAGAGGCTTTGTACGCAGCCTTAATAAAGAGAGAGTTCAGTAAAAATCAAGAACATGATGATGGACTTGCATTACATTATTGTAACAGCCATTCACTTAGCGATGTAAAAACTCTGGGAAAAATACAGAGAAAGATGCTCAGACCTGGTCAATTATCTTGGAATTGGCCAGGGCCAGAACCATATCCATAGAGTCAGTCTTGCTGGTGAACTTGAAAGAGCTGGGGTGCTGGCGGTAGCCATGCTCCCTCAGTGCTGAGTTGGCAGTCTTGGCCAACTCTACGTCAATGGAGCCAATAGGAACCCAGCCTGTTCCTTTGTAAAGGTTGTTGTACTCTGACTTGTATTCATTCTGAAGGCATAGAAAGATAGAGTTAGAGTCAGAGGTAGAAAGAGAGCAGGTGCAATTTGAATAAAGCATAGCCTTTGTGATGTCCTTCATGATAACAAAAGTAGATAGTCATTGTTTTATATAATGAAGTCATTTTTTAGAGATTCATATTTCAGCGTTGATTACTTTTTAAACCATTGACCACAGCAATTTTGCAGATCAAATTGTAAGATGGGAACTCAAACACATGGCAGTTTAGACCTACGTCGCTTTGGATTTCCTGCATTTTACGACACAGCTGCAACTGCATGTTATCGGGGAGCAGGAAGTAGGTGTGGGGGATCTTCCTGTACCCAGAATAGGTTTGAGCCTTGGTTGCCTCCTTGGCATGCACCAGGCTCATCATGTCTACTGGAGAGTGGTACTTCAGCTTAGCCTTTTCGTAGTCCTTCTTGTAGTTCTTCTCGCTCTGCATCTTGGCCACTTGCATGTAGTGCACCAGCAGGGGGTCGTCCTTGATGTTACGGAAGCCCACGTGGTGGCCCCTAGCCTTCTCATAGTCCAGCTTGTACTTGATCTAGAGAATTAAGCATTAAGAAATAGCATGTCATCATCTGCAAACGATAATGTATGATGGAAAAAGTGGGGGTTAAGTAGATAAATAACCATGACTGGTTTGATACACTGATACACTGCAATTCACTTACGTTGCTAGCAATTTTGGTGCCCAATTTGGCAGCCACAATAGGAATAGCATCTCCTTTGAGGTGATATCCCTTATTCGCCATTTCCGAAACGCCAGCCTTATACAGTTTCTGGAAGACAGATCAAAGAGAGAGAACTGTTTACAGAACTTTTTTTTTCTAATCCCAGGATACAGAGGAACTTAATAAAGATTCATATGTGTATGATATGTTTGTTGATACAGAATCCATGGCAGGCATTTTGGTGTAGTTTATAGTAGTATTCCCTTACGTCGCTCATGGTGATGGCATTGGCCTTGGCCAGCACAATCTCAGGTGAATCTGGCATCACATGGATAGTACGCTTGTCCTTCTCCCAAGCCGAAGTGTATGCTTGCTGTAGAAACAAACAAACACATGATTATCTTGAACAATATGGAGTGGGTTGATGCTGTGAAAACCTATACTCTATATTCATAAGCCCCTGCACCTTGTTCATTATCTTGTTGTTGGCGGTGGCCAGTTCCAGGTCCATGGAGTCCATCAGCTTGCTGAACTTGAAGGTAGATGGATGGGTGCGGTACTTGTTTTCACTCTGGATCTGGCCGCCAATCTTAGCCGTCTCTACCCCAATTGAGCCGATGGGGATCCAGCCAGTGCCTCTGACGTAGTTGTTCCACTCTGACTTGTATTCACACTGCAAACAAAATAAAGAAAACATTGTGGGGTTATGCAGGGAAATAAGTAACTTTACTTATAAGGACAGACAATCTATTTATATCTAAAGTACAGGTAGAGACAAACATTGATTCCTTAATGACCAGGGCTTTATTGTCCCTGACCCCAACGCCTACCCTCTATGTATTGGATTGTTTGGTTGATTTATTCATTTATTTATTTTATCAATATGAAATAACATTCTACCTCATCAAGGAAACATCACACACATGGTATATGTTTAAGAATATCTTAATGATTATTTTGATAATCATTGTTTTTTCTGTATTTTCAACTCACGTCACTGGCATCGGTGTTCATTTTGCGTGCCAGAACCAGGTTCATGGCATCAGGCATGAGACTGTAGTGGTGCTGGATCTTTCTGTACCCAGCATAGGTTTGAGCTTTGGAGGCCTGCTTGGCATGCACCAGGCTCATCATATCTACTGGGGAGTGGTACTTCAGCTTGGACTTGTGGTAGTCCTTCTTGTAGTTCTTCTCACTCTGCATCTTGGCCACTTGCATGTAGTGCACCAGCAGGGGGTCGTCCTTGATGTTACGGAAGCCCACGTGGTGGCCCCTAGCCTTCTCATAGGCCTTCTTGTATTGGACCTGAATATAAAATTGAAAAGTGCATCGCTCGTGTTAGTGGTTTTGTCAATGTCTGATTCAGTGGTGTACTGTAGCAGCTATCCTCAAAAAGATACAGCATGTGAAAGATGTGAAATTAGTGACAGAACATGCCTTGGTCTAGCGACAAACCAGACAAACAACCGACATTGGACCTCCAGGGATCAATAAGGTGTTTCCTATCTTATCAAACCTTCAAGAATTTGCAGGTTTCTTTTCTAGAACACTTACATCACTAGCTGCATGTCTTGCGGCCTTTGCGGCTTTGATGGAGATAGCATCAAGCTTCAAGTCATAGCCCTTGGAAATGGTCTCCTCCCAGGCCGCCTTGTAGTAGTTCTGCAATTGTGCGACATGGTCAATTAAATGTATTTGATATTTATTAATTGAATCATTAAAAATCACTCATATGAACTTCATTGACAAATGACGTGAACGCCTACCTTGCTGATGTTGTAGGAATTGGCTCTGGCCAGTTGCAATTCAGGCATGTCAATTGGTAGAGAATACTTTTGATGGATCTCCTCCAGTCCTTTCTTGTAGAACAGCTATAGAGGACGCACACAGACAGACTAAGTGACCACGAAAAAGCCTGAGCGACCATCCTTAGAGAAACTGGTGGGACTGTGGGTCTTACGTCGCTCCTCTGAAGCTGGTTGACTCTGGCCTGCAGCATGACGGGGTGGTCGTCGATAGCGGTGAAAGGGACCGTGTCTGGGTGCTTCCTATACTTTTTCTGTATGAAATAAATAAAAGGCAATTAAAATTAGACACATTTTAATTGGGTGCAATTGATTGATTAATTGATTGATTTGAGGGTTAAGGTTGGTGCTCTGAGTGAAGCTATGGAACACCGACCTCACTGAGAATCTCTCCAGCTTTCTTTGCCAGCTCCACATCCATTGAACCGAAAGTAATCCAGGGACTACCCTTGGTGTATTGGTTGTAATCAGACTTGTACTCGTTCTGTCATGAGAAAAAAGTACATTTTATTGAACACAATGGTGGTGGTCATGCAGTTGGTCGTATCATAAACCGTTAATGCATTGATTATTTATGGTCAGTAATAAATTAACGTTTCCCCATGAAATAAATGACTAGATGGTAACACCTTCCAAATATATAAAGAATGACACAAAACGGTTACAACTGCTGGTTCTTACATCGCTCTGGATGCTGTTGGCCTTCTTGGCCAAGTCAACCAGTATAGCGTCGTAGGGCATGAGGTAGCGGTTGCTGATCTTCTTGTAGCCAGTCATGCTGGCGATGGCCTGGGAATTCTTGGCCAGTGTGACGGACATCATGTCCAACGAGGTGTGGTACTTGGTTTTGACCTTCTCGTAGTCCTTGGTGTACTCGCGCTGCAGAGACATGAGTTTTTATGTGGCCTTCAAAGTGTCAACAGCGGAAAAAACAGCGCGTTGGTTTGTTTGTTTATGAGATGCATAAAAGCATCAGGAGATCTTACATTGCTCACGATCTTGGCCACGCGGACGGAGTGCAGGATCTTGGGGTCGTCGTGGATGCTGAGGGCTCCCACCATGCGGCCTCTGTTCTTCTCGTATTCCTTCTTGTATTTCACCTGGGGTGAGAGAAACCATGTCCGGTGGTTATTGCACACCCTAGACAGTCAGGGCTCCAGTGAAGCCAGTGAATATGGGTGTCATTGTGTACTCACGTCACTGGCGATGTTTGTGTGAGCACGGGCAGCAAGGATCGCAATTGCATCCCCCTTCACCTCGAACCGCTTGGCCTTTTCTTTTTCCCAATTGTACTTGTAGCAGTTCTGCAAAGAGACAATCAAAAATATTACGACATGGAAGGATTTTTTTTCTAAATCCTAAACATGGGTATAAAGGAAAGTAAATGTTGGTTCAACTTATAAGGGACACGAATAAACTTTACTCACTTCACTCAGGTTGAAGGCGTTAACTCTGGACTGAATAAAGAAGGGATAATCCGCAGGCAGGGAATTCTTGGTCTTTGTCTGCTCATACTTGGCCTTGTAATTGATCTGCAAAAGAGAAAAAGGGTGGTGTTTAGAAAAAAAAAGATTTATCAATAAAAGTCAAAAGCATTATTATTAAATGAGTACTTGTAATACACTGGATGGCCACTAGATGACAACAGAGGTTTGACTGGGCACTTCATCGCATATATATGTGTTACTCAGAACTGTGGGTTCCTCTGCGTAGCCAACCCCTCTCTGATGGCTTGGTTTATTCTTGGCCAACTGAGTTCATGCTGCTATTTATATTACAGAGAGATGGCTCTCCAGTTTCCATGGTGTCCACAGAAAGACAGCTGGCCTTAGTGGTTGGATGGGCCCGTGGCCATGGCGTCTCCAATGCACATCTGATATGATCTCAGCTCGGGGGGACATATGTCCATTGGAAGAGCTTTCCCATCAGCCCAATCTTGAAGACGTGTTTGAATTAATTTAAGAATGTCGGAAATGTAAAAGGGCGTACATACATCACTTAGCTGTATGGCGTTGAGGGCGGCCTGAACTTGAACTGGCGAATCCGTGACTTGCGTGAATTTCACCTTGTCCGGATGTTGACGGTACACTTTCTGCAAAACAAACCATCAAAAATATTATTCTTACTCTTCATTTTTTTTTAATGTTTTCTATGTTATTTACTCTGTGACTAGGGGATGCCAATCACAGGGACGGGGGAATGGCTCACATCTTTACACTGCGCAAGCTTCTTGTCGACTTCGTATTCGGGCGTGATGGTTTGAGGGAAGAAGCATCTCGTCTTGATGTCTTCATACTCAGCTTTGTAATTTTGCTGTGAGGTAAAAAAAAAGCCAGAAGCAAAAATCAAGTAAGGGATTGGCTCTTAGCACAGTAGAATAGTAAATACAGCAAGGGGAAAAGCGAGTTGACTTGCCTCGCTCTTGAATCCCTCAACTTTCTGGCAATGGAGCATGTAGATGTCTTCATAGCTGCCGATATAGTGGCCCTGCACCTCATTCTTATACTTGTCTTGATAGTGTGTCTGAGGAGCAAAGGAAACAATATATACATATCAGCAAAATGTATGACAAAAAAGATCAATGAAAAAGTGTAGAAAATAAAATGATAGGTAAAACACTCACATCAGTGAATTTTTTGAGAACAGAATCCATCTTGAACTTTGGTGTGTCACAGTAGTTGATGCTGAAACCTCTGGATTTCTCATAATTCTTCTTGTAAACTTTCTGCAAAAAGAAAAAATATTATATGTAAAAAATGTTGAAAGACATGAACAAAAAGAATACATAAATCTATTGAATTAAGCATAAATCTATTGAATCGTTTCAGAATCTGGCTAGTGTGGCATGCATGTTTTTCATAACTATTAAACAACTATGATGATAAAATGAAACAATAATAAGAAACTAATATACAAGCTTAGTGAAGTATGCTACCTCACGTTTACCAGAGAAAAAATACTGACGGATAAGCTCATCAATATGCCCCTCAGTGGCCAGGGTATTCCCTATTTATAGTCAAGCAACGCTATAATAAAATGCAATTGTGGTATACAACGTTACATACAAGCTTCACTCACATTTCATCCCATCAACACTTGAATCTTAAGAGATTTATGTTACAAAAGGTTGTATTTTCAAAGAATACCTTACGTTTGTGTTTAAATGGCTTTAGCTGAGGTAAACAGACATTGAAAAACAGTGTCAACGACTGTGGAATGAACATGTCTAATCTGGTATGTACAATGATTCTGAAAGGACTCTATTTTCCCCCAAATTAAATGTAAGGTTCACGTTTTGTGAACCCGGAAAATGAACTGAATAAAATGCAAACGGAGCATTGCCTATTGTTTTAAAATGACTTAATAGTGTTTAAACTGTATGAAGAACACAGTCCCTTCGATACTCAATACTGTAAATATGACATTTGTATGTAAAAATATGAGCTGTGCGTTCATTTGGTTAAAGTTGAGGTGTTTTGTGTACTGCAGCCCCCTCCATCTACACCTACATCACTGAGGATAGTGCCGGCGTATCTGAGCTGTCTGAGGAGGGGGTTTTCTGTGGCAGGGAGCGTGTTGTAGTCAGACTTGTCTTTCGTCTTCTCGTAGTCCTTCCTGTATTTCACCTGTGGATGGAAACGAAAACCCAAAATAAATAAACCAGTTTATAGTCATTGTGAAGCTGTGGGTATGGTTTTGGGGGATGGGTGTGTGTGTGCGGGTGTGTGTGTATGTGTGCAGCCTTGTGTTTGTGTGCGTGTGTGCGTGTGTGCATGCGTGCGTGCGTGCGTGTGGGAGAGAGAAGGCGTGTCAGTGATGTGAAATGTCGTTGTACCGTCTATGACTCGCCGTATTGACAGACTTTATGGAAGGCCAACATATTATTTCCTCTTGCCAGAGTGACTCATGTCTTGATTTTGTGTAGGTGTGTGGGTGGCTCTACCTCAGGCCCAAGGCTCTAAAGCACATGCCATGCCTGTATTCTTGAATACACTATCTAGGATCTACTCTCTCTGCGATCCACAACTACTACAATACCCCTTCCGGTTCTTTATCACACCTACTGTAATAATCAGATATTGTAAGGTGGAATGGAATGTCTCCTTCGAAACGCTGTGGGCACCCCCACCACTATGGACTACGCATTAAGTCCCTGCGTCAGAGCTGGCGCGTAGCGGCTGACTCACACCATGGGTTGCGTTGGGTCAGATCCCCGCCGTGGGTTCCTCTTTAGCGAGGTGTGTGTTAAGACACGCGGAGGATGGTGGTGTTAATGTAAGAGTGGCGTGCGTAGGCGGGCAGTCGTCGTCGGACGGCTTGCTCACCGAGCTGGCACTGGTGCCGGCCTTCTTGTTCGTGTCGTAAACGGGCGTTTCCGTCTGCATGAAGTTGATTTGGTCTTTCGCCGCCTCCCAGTCTTTCGTGTATCTTCTCTGCAGGAGGGAAAAACAAGGAGTACGGAAGAGTTCAGAGACAAAACCAAATAATAATACACAAAAAAATAGCAATACAAAGAAATATATTTTTGTTAATAATAATGATTAACAATGATAGGAGTTGATATTTTACACTGCTAAGGTTCTCCATGGCCACCCTGGCCGTGGCCACGTCGAAGTAGGGCGTCTCACACCATTGGCCCTTCACGTTCTTGTTGTAGTCCTCCTTGTACTTAAGCTGTAGATAGTAGGGAGACAAACAGCACGACATGGACGTTACACAAGGAGAACTTAAAGCACAATAAGGTGACATCATGGAGGGATGGAAATAGCATTCCCATGAATGGTTGCTATTGTTGTTCTTGGCCGGCCGCTCTTTCTTTCCCTGTCCCCAATACTGATAATCTGACAGCAGGTGGTCATTCATCCCCATCCGTCTCCCAGGAGCTGGCGGCTCAGACAATCTGACTCTCATTGAACGTCCCTTGTGTGTGTGTGTGTGTGTGTGTGTGTGTGTGTGTGTGTGTGTGTGTGTGTGTGTGTGTGTGTGTGTGTGTGTGTGTGTGTGTGTGTGTGTGTGTGTGTGTGTGTGTGTGTGTGTGTGTGTGTGTGTGTGGATGCATGTGTGTGAGTGTGATTATGTGTGTGAGTGTTTATTTCCATGTAAAAGGTACTTTGGCTGCAAATCCAGAGAAGTAAAATACAAACTGTTTCCAGCAAGTATCGCAGTATCACATGCAAATCATCGCTATCAGTATTTGCCCCATCTTCCCATCCCTCCTTGTGGTGTCAAGGCTGTGTTGAAGGTGTTGGGGATCTTTAAGGCTCACGTCGCTGCGCTGGGTGAAAACTCTCTTGGCCAGCTCCACATCTGGGCGATCCGCCAGGGAGGTGAACTTCAGCTTGCGCTGATCATAGCCCTTCTTGTACTGAATCTGTAAGAAGCAGAACAGAAGGAGGGGGGGTCAAAACCTAGCTTTTTTAGCCCCGATCAAGGGTTGACCTTGGGTAGGCAACGAAGCACAGAGATGGTGAGGCCCTGTATTAACCGCCCCCTCCCTCATGACATTGGACCCACATCAGATGATGTTACGTTAATTTGCCATTAAAGTGACCGTTGTTACTGAATGCTGGAAATAGACTGGTGGGCTGGAAATGGTCACATGTGACATGTAGATGAGTCAGCACGGAAAACACAAAGCAGGAAAAAGAGCACTGCGACCAAACATGAGTGACGGCTGCCGAACAACATCGATGTCAGCCGAAACAGTGTGAGAGGAAATGCTTAAATGGTTTCGAAACCTGAATGCTCACCACTGTCTAACCAGTACCATAGAAACCCCTGTAGGTGGTTTCTGTGACAAAAGTCCCACCAAAAAAAGCATTTTCGTTTCATACTTATTTTGCTTGCAATGATGTTGCTATAAATAACAGTAGAGTAAATATTAAATATTAAACAAAACAAAACATATATATATTTATATATAGTGTATATTATATAATGTATATTTCTTTTTTACATTTTGTGATACATCCTTGTGCATACCAACAGTGCCAGATTTGAATGGCTTTGAGTCTAGATATAGACCTGTGTCCTGTGGATACTGCCAGAGACCGGTGCTAGATTTGAACCGGGTTGGGTTAAGCCATAGTCGTCGGGGACATGGGGACGACCGATTGGCCAGTACTCACATCACTCAGGGCCTCCTGGGCCTTGGCCACCCTGCGGAGCTCGGGGCTGTCGCTGTAAGGGAGGAACGAGGCCTTCTCCAGGTCCCAGTCCTCAGTGTACAGTTTCTGCACACAGAGACGCCACGCTCAGCATTGTATCGCATTGTGTCAGCGGCATGTCAGCGGCATGTCAGCGGCATGTCGACGTCATGTCATGCCACTGCCGTGCATTGGTAGTTGGTGACCGCGGCGTTGCTTGCTAATCATTATTCATCAGAGGGGAGGGCTCTTTGTGTTTGCATCGGACGGTTTGGTGACGAATGGTGGCTAATGTTACACACCATTGGTTATTCATTAATGTTCTGCAAAGGTAAATGAGCGGTGTAAAGATATGGTAACATATCTACGCACCGTTAGGGGGCACTAACAAATCAGCACTGGTTCTTGACCAATAACAATCGGCAATGAAAAAAACCTCAGTGGTGATATCTGTTATCTAGTACCATGAATTTATAGATGCAAATGGTGCATTAAATATAGTATTGTTGAGCTAGTGTTAGTGTATTTCTACTAAGATTTTACCATTTCAACATAACATTTAAATCTGTATACAATAATTGCTTTTTATCGCAATCAAAAGCACTGAAAAACCCCCATCTTTGACTGTAATCTGTGAAGTAATTTCCGAGTTCAAGAGAAACGAGTGGAACTAAAACGAAGGAATAAATACTCCATGGTAGGCGGCGATGTGTAGGGCCTCTATGTGTGACACGGCGTGCGCCTCAGTTCCTCTACCTTGCTGTAGTTGGCAGCGTTCTTCACGGCCAGGACCAGCTCAGGGGCATCGGGGGGCAGCAGGTACCTGTCCTTCGTCTCGTCCCACTTCTGCCTGTACAGAACCTGAAGAGGAGGGAACGCGGGGCATCATTACAGCTACAACAAAGTGTCGAAAAATAAATCAACGTTATTAACTATATACGCTTATAAAGTAGTGTTGTTGAATACTTTACTTAAATTGCTCAATTACGTTCCAAGGGTGTGTGATATTAATTTCGATGACACCTCTGCCTTTTACCAGTTCCAAATCAATTTGCGGCACATCCAATGGTCAAACAGAACTCTGGACCAGATGTTTGCATGACCACACAAACAAATGATACGCTCAAAGTGCCACAGAACAATATTTCATTGCAGCTCATTGAGTCAATAAAAATATCAGTGAATGATATTTTTGATTAAACTAACTCATCAATCATTGGTGGTAGCAACTGTGGTTTCAGGGGAATGAATCACTATGGGCTCCACAATTATTGGAAAATAATGTACAAGTGCATTCCTCACTTAAAGTCCAGGCGCCCTTACCTTGCTGAGCAGCTCGGACATGTGCTTGACATGGGCGATCTCCTTGGCCTCGCCGTCGTACAGGCTGCCCGTCCGGGCCTTGTTTCCCTCCATGCGGTACTTGACCTACGGCGGGACAATGCAGTGAGACCTCACACTCCAGATTCATTTCCTTAGCTTATTTGTGAAGAGTGCAACTCGGCAACTTAAACAAATGTTAGAGTAGTGATGGAGAAAGGGGGCGGGGGGTGTTGAGGTCTAGTCTGGGTTTTTTAGATGTTGCTCTCAGAGTGTTTCTGTCAGAATCGTGTGGGATGTGATTTGGGCTGAGGGCAGCGACCGGGGGGTCCTCGATGATGTGGTACCTCACTGAGCTGTTCCTGAGCCTTCCTGATGCGCACCATCTCAGGGGTGTCAGCGATGTGGACAGGGGGCGTTCCCCTGGATAGGTCATACGCCTTCCGGTACATATTCTGGAAACATTTACCATAAAACACCATGACATCCTGGACTCAGGAAGGCTGGACATTGTCAAGATCTTCATCAGCATCAGCAAGGGCAGATATAAGGCCAACATTTACAAATGTTATTGCTTTAAGGGGAAATCCCTTTTACGACTATTATTGATAATTGTGCTATTTGTAAGGCGCTTTGTATGAAAGCATCTAAATTACTTATTTATACCTCTGAAATCAATCAAGAGCAAAGTTCAACCCATTATCCTCAACCACAGTTCGCGATAGTGATTCACGACAATGATTTTGTGTGTGTTGTAAACGGGTTCCTTACGTGGCTGTATTGTTCCAACATCTTCATGCTGTGAGCCAGGTAGGGGGTCATGAACTTAGAAGTATCCACCGCGACCCTCTTCCTGACTTTCCTCGTAGGCATGCCAGCCTGGAGGAGGTGAGAGGGAATGTTAGAAGGAAGGTACGTATCCTGCTACTGGTGACCAACCAACCTATTTGCTTCTCATGAAAAGAGAAGGGCAGCTTTGTTTAGAACACTGACGGTTTTCCCAATAGGTTTGTTACTTAAACACAACTATAAAATCTCCTTTTTCGATTTTTTGGACTTACCTTACCCCCAGATATCTGAGTACATTATTTTAATTTGCATTCCCAATTCCTCATCTTAACCATGCAAAGATTAGAAGGGGTAATGCACTTAAATATTCTTAATGAAAGTAAGGCAGACTTTGATAACTACAACGTAACCATGTAGTAAACATGGCTGTCCTGTATAGTATTCAGCATTTCACTACATATTCAAGATTCAAGATTCAAGATCTGAATATATTTATTAAGCCCCTCATCCCTGTTGACAACAAATAGTTAGATGCTTACATAGTAGTCATATATCAGGTATCCATAACGAACCAAAACCCCATTATTACCACCACTGTCACTTATTTCCATTCAGTTTAGCAACTTAGGTTAGGTTATATTGGTTAGAAAAAATGTGAGATCAAACAAGCAGTTTGCTAAATATATCTTGAGCAGCAATTTTTCTGGGCCCAAATCACCGGCTTCCAATCTTTAAAATTGACAACGATATGAGAGTTTAAATTCAGCAGTTGCCATTGAAATAGGCAGGGATTTAATCAATAACAGGCACATGCTGACAAGGAGAGACAGGTTCCGTTGGCTAAATAAAGCAGGAGCGTTTCCTCTGCGCTATTTCATTTGTCTTTTGCTTTCGTTTTTACCTGAGTCTCAGTGGTTTGATGACTTTGACGAGTGACAGTCGTCGTGGACATCTGCTCAACACATTGCAAATAGAGGAGACACTCTGGGGTTTCAAACTCGCCACAGGTCAATGGCACATGGGATTGGATTGAGGTTGATTTTTCCCCAGCTCTGGTTTATCTTACTGCTACCCTGATCCCTTGTGAGGCTGTGAGACTTTGTAGTAATATCAAGCAAATACTACACAATACGTGTATGAATAATACGCAATATTAGCAATGATTTCCTTCTGTGATGTCATTCGTTGAGAGCTCCTGACTCCATTCACAAGATAAATGGTTCTCACTCTTCCACTCTAGATGAATGTGCTGTAATTAAGAATGTGGTTTAATTAAGTGTTATATTCTACAGGGATATGGAGGCCTGTAATGGCCCTGGTTGTATTTTTTTCGACTGGCTGCTTGAATTCCTTCTCGCCCCCCCCCCCCTCCCGCTCTCTGTGAACACCTAATTTTTAACTGCTAAAGACCTACTCTCCCTGAAATCTCCACCTTTGCTTATGGCATATAACTGCATGTGAATTAATAGATCAGTTCGTCTCAATGTGTGTGTTAACTTAATCTTTCCTTTCCAAATCAAGAAGCCTAGTATTCCCTGAATAGCATTTGTGGCTAACTTTAACCATGGCATACAGGGGGGAATTACAGATGAGTAGGCAGGGCTGCACAGGATTGGAAACAGCCAAATGAGCTAAGCTATGTGAAAATGGCGCCTTACAGTTAGCGATCCCCAAGAGGAAAAAGAAATGAGCCCTGCCATGGCTATTGTAGTGTGTGCACGGAGCAGATGTACCCATGACCAGAGCTGAGGGAAAGAACATCTCAAGTCCTTTACACAATATTGGTAAGAAAGGCTTCTTTATCTGTGTCTGTCAGACAGGAGAGAACCATACGCTTACATTAAGCCCCCCGCCCACATTGATCCTATTTACAAACCAACAAGCATCCAAAGGGCCGTGTAAACACCGAATATTTATGGGTTTTCTAAGAGACTCGAATTAGCATACAAAACCACCATCCCCACCGATTTCTCTCTCACTGCCTCTCTTTTTTTCTGCCTCCCTCCATCATTTGCTCTCCCCCTCTCTTATTATCTCCCTCCCTCCCGCACTTGCGCTCTCTTACTTTTTCTCTCTCCCTCCATCTCTTGCTCACCCCCCCCCCCCCCTCTCTCTCTCTCTCTCTCTCTCTCTCTCTCTCTCTCTCTCTCTCTCTCTCTCTCTCTCTCTCTCTCTCTCTTCCTTTCTCTCTCGACCTCGTCCTTCTTTTCTCCCTGCTGTCCGAGCAGGTTGTTTTTCCATGCATCCCCTGGATCTCCCCCTCCCCTAAGCACATTCTATCGATGTGACGTTAACAGACCCAAGGCAGCGGGAGTGTGATTTACAGCACAGCCCCCCCCCCCCCCCCCCCCCCCCCACGCACATACACCTCTCTCTCCGTCTCTCTGTCTCTCTCTCTCTCTCTCTCTCTCTCTCTCTCTCTCTCTCTCTCTCTCTCTCTCTCTCTCTCTCTCTCTCTCTCTCTCTCTAGTGGTAGCTCAGCCACACACTCTACCTCACTTGCCCCATCTGCCAGTCTGCCATAGATATCCAAATCTAAATTTGTCTAACTGCCGACCACAGTTTGTGTGCGCAGAGTTTCTTCCCTTAATGGTGTGTGGTCATTCATTTGTTTAAAAAGATGATAAAAGAGTTATATTTATCAAAAGGTGGACTCTAGTCTTAATAGTAATAGTCTGAGTTACATTTGACGGCCACCATAGCCATTGTTTAGATATTTTCCTATTTGTGCTCTGCAACATGCACGGCAATGTTTCTCCCCATTCTGCAAATCAAATAAGAAGCCTTCTTACATTTGAGACACAGCTGATTTTCTCCAGAGCTTAGATGAAAGTAATAGTGAAATCAGATTGTATTGATTTTTGGAATTTATTTGTCGTCCTTCAGAAATGATTCACACCTTTGCACGTTGAATCCATTTCCATTGATATGTTATACGGGAGCAAAATGAAAAAAAAGAACTACGGTAACTTGTTAGTTATGTTTCAGACGCATTTCATTCTTACTCCCCTATAAAATATCATAAATATTAGGTTTGGCATATACAAGGCTAGAATTAATCCTATTTCACCAGGAAATAAGGGATTCAATTGTCTGCCTTCTGCTTTCACTCTTCCATTGGACACTGATACAGATATTTATCAACACAACGAATCACATCAGGCAAAGTATATATTAGAAGTATATATTAAAAGTAGACCTCATATTCCCTGTAGGACGATTTGTATATATGCAGCTAAAACGCTTGAGAGGAGAATCATAATTCATGCAGTTTAAAGAATATGGTAACTGTAAAATGTACATGAAAAGGGACTTTTGAGAATAAGAGGATATGGTTAAGATCCTAAACATTCCACAATTTTGCTCATGGAGCAGGTATGATTACTGGGGCAGATATATCCTAAACAGAAGGGTCAATATCGTTCCATTCTTCTCAATAAAGAGGGCTCAGGTAAAGGTAAGTGCTCTCTAAAAATACAGATCCAGCTCTGTCTATTAGAGAACCCCCAGGCATAAAACACACAGGGAGCCGTCCCTCTGAAACAGGATCTAGAAGCCTGGGAGACCATGGATGCCTGGGGGCTTGAACTGCTGACTGGTAGGCTATCGTAACCAACTATTCATAGGACTTGCAGATCCACAGACTAGCAGGAGAACCTTAGCCATCCAAATAATCTTTGAAATAATATAGTCAGAGCATATGTTGGTATGATTCTCAACAAAATAAATAAAATTCAATTTGATCCTAGTGAAGCATTGCTATGGAAACAGAATATTTGAAATAAACTAGACAATCCTGTGTTTAAACAAGTTTTTCCGTAGTTCAGTCCAATAAAGCCAATGTAGTACTTACCTCCTCAATAATCTCCTCCTCATACTCCTCATACTCCTCATATTCCTCTATTTCCTCAACGGCCGCCATTTTTGGACGGTTATAGAGGACCTATGTAAAACACAGATGATAATATAAAGACATGTTTTATTTACGAAATTCCAGAAATGTTGAGAATTATTTAGAGGCAATTATAATTCCAATTATTACTGCGGATGCTCGAGCGCTCAATTCTTGACCTTAAAAAAAAGTTTTTTTAAAAGCGTATTAACAGTGTATGGACTTGAACTATACATTAAATGCAACCACTGTTAAAACCATGCTACATTTGTTCTATTTTTAAGGGTAAACATGCAACAGTCAATGCATTTGAAAAAGGCAATTATTTAGCACAAAGCACTCAAACAAATTTGAATGCCATACCAGAAAAAGACTCCTGTAGCAACGTTACAACGTTACAAACGCCTCAACTGCTATCGACTAGGGTCCCAAATCGTTATCCCAAGTTCAAGTGTATCAACCCTAGGCAAAATAACAACAAAAACAATCCTTAGATTATCTTCTAAACTAACAAGACTTCAGAGGTAGAGTAAGGGTCAATAAGGAAGAAGTATCATGAAGCGCCTCAGTAGAAGGCCTCTGGCTATGAAGGCTTGTCAGACGGCCCCTCCCGTTTCCCCCGTGACTATATGCCACTCAAAAAACGATGCCTTCTGGCTGATGGCGGGCGACAGCTGCCCACAGAGCTCCAGCTATTCGCCATGTAAACCAGTGCCGCATCCTGATTGGTTGGCTTTGTTTAGCTAACTGCAATGCAATGCCTTCTGAGGCTGCAGGTTAAATATAGGATGACATACTAACTACTCTTTTTAACTTTCCTTTCGACTCCGCAACTTTACCTGTCACAGTACAGCTGGTTTTAACGTACAATTAGTCATTAAGGAATCAGAGGAAGTCGTAGAAGTGACTTCAGGAAGATGGGCAAAGCGGCAACGCTGGTGCCGAGGTTAAGAAATATGGACAGAGTCTCAAGCAGGAGTGAAACGAGGTGTTAGGAAACATCCGTTGGTAGGATAGATGGCACGGTCTGAACTTGGTGAAGGCTTGTTTTTCTAGGTCAGTCTGCATACTCCATCAACGACGGAAGAAAAAGACCCCCAATCTACCGATTCCTTCATTCATCTTCCTTTAAGCATCCAAACGTCAGCAAAAGATGGAGAAGAAGGTAGTCCAGATTGATCAAAAGGCCATGCAGACTGAAGAAAACATAGGAGTTTGTGTCTTTCTCCACCTTTTAGTTTTTTGGTGTTTTGCTTACCGGTTACTTCAGAGTTAAATGATCTCCAAATCCGCAAAAAGCCTCCCCAACTTCCCTCCAGAGAAATGCAGGGCGACAGCACACAGCTGCGACTCCGACCTGGGTTATCATGTGGCCCGCTCAGCCAATCAGAGGCTGTGGTTCTCAGGTTTCAAAACCTAAATATACCTTAGGCATACCCCCTCAGAAAGGAGCACCTGTCGAAGCGAGTGCATCAGTGGTGAAACCATATGGAAGCCAATGGGGCAGGAATAAAGGCCCGCACGACATGGGAGGTACAGCGGGCGGTGGGGGGTCGTTGGTAGGTTCAGGCAACCAGAAGTAAACCCCCAAACGTCCCAGACAGTTCAACCCCAGTGAGGGGGGGGGGGGCGGGGTGTCTTGGCGGTCATGTCATAATAATAACAAAGCCACGTTGTTCAACCAGACCATGGCTGAGTGGGGATATGGCCGTGGGAAAAAATGTATCCCACAAGGCAGAAGCTGGAAGATGAGCAGATCCCTAGGAGACCTGTGTGTGGGTCATCTCCTTAACATAAAACTCCCTGAAGTGAATAGACTCTGTGACTAAGTGCACAACAAGAACAGCCTAGAAATGTTCACCGTATAGCTGACCTTACACCATAAATAAGTATGACCCATAATGAAACTAAAGTTGGTCGGGCTAACCAAAGAAATCCAGCCAAGGTGACTCTACTCTATGATATCATATGGAAGATGGAAGAAATTCATGATCGAATGAGTGACCATGGCCCTATCAAGATATTTGAGGCGATTGTAAACAAATTTGAGGTATGTTCTGTAAGTACAGACTCTACCAATGATCTCTTCCATTCACTCAAATTAGTCATTGCTCTATTGCTTCCTCAGCTTCCGAAATGTTTAGCAGCAGGTTTACATTTAACTACCATGGGGACCATGTAGTTATCTGACAACTTTAAATCTTACCAAAAGAGTGTCTGAACCCTATCAAAGCACAATGACAGCTGCCATTTTCATGACCCCAATCGGATCCTAGCAGATATAAAGAGTTCTAACCGCTATAAAAATACATCAAGAACTATTCCAGGGCAGAATTCCTGTACAGTTTAAATACAGTGGCCATCTTTATAATTAGTCACTGAATCCTGGGAGGATCGAGCGCAAGGACTAGCAATTGTAGGTGAATGATGTCTCGATGGAATTTGCAATGCCTTGGAAGATTTTTTCTTCTTAGCTTGATGTTCCTTTTATTGGTACGTCGTGCCTGACCGTCCTCAGTCGTTCATGCCAGGAGATGGGAGCTAGAAGCCTCTTAATGACAGCCACAGCTGAACCCTTGAGAATGCAGCCACTGTAGCCTCCCCATTTTGTGATGTACCTCATCACCACTGCTAGTGGAGTGCTAATTAGCAAAGTCACACATTTCAAAAACCGACGGACATGAAATACATGGCAGATTTAAACTAAAGGTATTTAATATCTACATGTTCAGGTTTATTTTAATTGCCACACAACTTTAATGACTTGTCGGGTGAACAGCCACCGAATGGGAAGAAAATGAAGGGGGGTGATGTTGTTTGGTGATGCCTAGTCACTGGAACAACTCTCAGATCCATCGGGGCGACAGCCCAATTCAACAGCTGCCAGACCGCCACAACAGATCCATTGCCAACGAGCAAGTCAGTGACCTTGCCTCCCAAACTCTTCCGAAAACAATTGAGGTAAGTGAACTAAATCGAGATGATTGGTGCATCATCGTGTGCTTCAGTGAGCTGATGACGGAGTCAAAATATCAACCAGACATGTCAGGGATCAGCCGATGAATGTTCTCTGACCTTTCTGCGTTATGAGCCAGAGATCTTTGCTTTATTGTGAAGGTAGTGAAGCAAAAATCGGACGATACAGAATATGGTTTAGCGGTTAACCACCCTTCTTGGTTCCTGGATGTTTAATACGTCTGATGATTTTGCAGGTTTGGATTTCATTCGCACAAATGAGAATGAGCAGGTTTTTTTATGAAGGTATTATTGTAGCAAAAGTCTTTTGCCTCGAACTGCAGATTATGTATGCATACACTTAAGTCACAAATGTGTAACAGTAAATTTGAAGTCGTAAATATTTATTTTGCATGTATCCTCTAAAGTCACAAATGTGTAACAGTACATTTGAAGTCGTAAATATTTGCGGTGCAATTGACACTTTTGCTACAATCATTGCAGCGCAGTTTTTCGCAAAACACATTTGCACACCCGTGTTTCATAATCTGAGAACATGCCCAAAATGTGTGCATTCGTAAACCCAATTGTGAACAAATGCGCTCATTAAAATGCTCATTGAACATAGCGATCTATATAATTTCATCTGTGAGGAAATATTTCACAGATAAAAAAACAGAAACCAGCAACTTCTGATGCATTAGTTCACATTTGGGTTTACGAATGCACAACTTTTGTGCACGTTCTCAGATTATGAAACACGGGTGTGTGAATGTGTTTTGCACCAACTGTGCTGCAATAATTGTAGCAAAAGTGTCAAGTGCATGACTCTTTGAAGTTGTGATGCATGCACAAGATAGGATTTGTGCACCTGTTAACAGACTTGTGAACTCGTAGACCCTATTATGTTTACAATGGTAGAAGAAATATTTACATCAAATGTGCTGTTACACATTTGTGACTTTAGAGTAGGCTACACATGCAAAATAAATATTTAGGACTTCAAATTTACTGTTACACATTTGTGACTTTAGTTTACGCATGCATAAGACTTATGCTACAATACCTTCATATTTTTTGACCCAAGAGCCTGAAGGTTATAAAAACAAATGCATCTCTTTCTGATTGGCTAAATTCACTTAATCGTTCTGATTCACAGTGCAGTTACACAGGTAGAGGCCATTAGTTATTAAGTCCTCATCAGGGCAATACTTTATGTTAGCTGTGAGCTTCCAGAGTACAGTGGTTAATCCATTTCTTTGTCATATGTATCCTTATTAAAATAAATGTTGGGGACAATCATTAAAGAAAATATTACATAAAACAAATTTATACGAACACAAATTCATACAAATACGAGCAACTTTGGGCTTATAGATTTTTTTAAAGTGTGAATTATCCATGGTCAAAAGAGACGGGTTCACTTTGTCAATCATGCTTTTGATAAAACAAAACAAAACTTTAAACCTAGATTCTATCCTTGTCCCCACCAGTTTCTGCTCTTCACATGCTCGCCTCCTAGTAGTTGTATCCTCTCTCCATTACCTCTTTTGAACTTTAACCCTCTTCTCTTTGCTCCACAAAAACGAGTCTTGCACAAAAAGCAAAAACCGACACTGGCGTACCACCATGGAATAAAAAGAACATCAACAAAAGGACAACATCAATAAATGATATTTTGATTCAACCCAAAACAGATAAAAACACTTTATTTCACTGTTGGTAGTATTTTTCCATTATGGGCTGAGACCAGGGCATACAGTGCTGTAATTTCACCCACACTCACGGCACATCTCTATCATAGTCAGCCGTTGTCACGGGAGGATTCCAATGCAGGCACAAGGTCAATGTAAATACTGCACAGAAGGAACAGGGATGTGTAGGATGTATTACTGCTGTAAAAACCAAACACAGCCAGTCCGGCAATACTGCAAGGCCACACAGGGCTGGAATTACACAAAGCTAAAGAAAAGGGTCCAGGTAAAGTATCCGGCAAGACGGGTGTCTTTTCGTCTGTGATTCAATGTGAGGAAGAAAAATAATGTTATTTAAATACACGTCAGTCCTTTCTTCCCTCTCTCCAACCAGAGTCCTCCGGCAAGACCGTGTCAGGCGTCTTTTGTTCAGAGTGGTAAGAGTCTGTAAGAATTTCCTTTCTCTTCTTTTAAAATAAATAAACGTGGAAAGAAAACGAGGTCCCGGCTGGCTGGGGTGGTCGAGTCGGCGTCACAGAGAGGAGGTGTCCCGGTCCGTCCATCGACCTCATCCCCCGACCCCGTGTCCAATTAGTGGAGGAGCTAAAAGAGAGCCAGGTTGCTCTGCTGGGTCGAGGGCCAGAGTTCATCATCTCACACCCAGCCGGGACATCATCCACTCCAGGCCCTGGCATAACCTGCAGGCAAGGGAGAGAGGAATGGAGTGAGGAACGAAGACGCGAATAGAGAGGTGTGGGGGGTGGGGGGGGTGACATGGGATGGACAGAGGGACAGGAAAAACATGTGTCACTCCCTTGTTACTTTTTACGAGACGTTCTGGTTTTGAGGGACACTTGTGTGGTGGGTGCTGTACCCACCCTTCACCAGTGAGGGCGCAGCAGGCCTGGATGTGCCACTGGTGGTCTTTGACAGAGGTCAGCTGGAGGCTCTGGGAGATCTCAGCCCCAGACATGCAACCTTTCACATCCTGCTTGTTGGCGAAGATGAGCAGCCCGGCCTTCTTCAGGTCCTGGCGTGGAGATAGGGGGGGGGGGGGGGGGGGGGGAAGTCGCAACCATCAATAAAGTAACTAGCACCAACAAAGAGGCTGAAACAGGACTATATACACTAGGGCTGGGATAAACGATTATTTTTTAAACGATTAATCTAGCGATTATTTTTTCGATGCATCGATTAATCTAACGATTCATTTTTAAAGTCTGATTCTATTTCGATTCGATTATCTCCCCATTAATTGACTAATAGCAATTTATACATGTTGATTTACATATCTGAATGAAAAAAACATGAATTCCTTAGCATTGCAATACATGTTTATTGCCTTTAAATTCCAAAATAAAAGTGCGAAGTAATGCATTCTTAGAATGCTCCCGGGTGGCGCCTCTTCAGGTGCTGGTGAATTGCCGTGGTGCTAGAATGGAAAGCCATCTCCATTTTGCAAAGACGACATATCATGGAATCGTTTCCTTTTACATTAAAGAATTTCCATACTTTAGAAGAACGATTGCGTGGCGCCTTGCACTTATGAAAGTCTGAGGAGCCACTCGCGTTGCTCCGGCTCCGCCATCTTTGTTTTGGTTTTTTCGAATCAACGCGCATTTTACGCGTCAACGTAATTTATGCGTCGACGTCATCGATTACGTTGACGCGTTGTCCCAGCCTTAATATACACATCTGGATGGAAGGGCTTTACTGCAGGAATGGACCTTCAGGGTATTGGACTTCATTTTGATGTCATTCTTACTGGTTTAACGCCAACTTACTTCATGTGCTAGCATTCTGTAAAGCTCTTCTTTGGTCACTGAGATCCTCTCTCGGTCGGTGCTGTCCACAACCACAATCACAAACTGACACACAAAGGGGAAAAAAACTATTGAATGGCAAAAATACAAATGTTAATGAGATCAGAAGATATTTGCATACAACAATAAAAACGTGAAGAGTTACTATGGGTTAGGGTATGCAAATGACACTATACCCAACCAAGAAAACCTCAACATTGCACTTGCATGTGACTACAGAACCAGCTCTACTGACTACATGGTTCAGGAGTACAGGTTCAGATTGTAAACAAATACACTTTTACTAGCGGACGGTTATCCTACGTTCGCATGCCTCCCAGCTGACGATCCTACCTCTGTGTTTGTGTAGTACGTGTTCCAGGACGACCTCAGGGACTCCTGCCCTCCGATATCCCACATCAGAAAGTGGGTGTTGTTGACCACAATCTCCTCCACGTTGCTTCCTATTGTAGGAGAGGTGTGCACCACCTCATTCATAGAACTGCAGAGTAACAAAGGAAGTTGTGTCAGATTATTACGTAACATCACAGACGGGACCTTTTCAGATCCCAATCATCAACAATGATGAATGCATGCGTTTTCTGCTCATGTGAACATTGCATTAAGGCAAGCCATATGAAGAGATGAACGACTACTTACAATTGGTAAAGAATGGTGGTTTTCCCGGCGTTATCCAGGCCCACGATGATAACCTTGTGCTCTGAAAGAAAGAAATACAGAGACGGTCAGAAAACAGAATTGGAGCACACATTCCGCAGTGGCAGATGTTGAGTCCATCTTGCAAGAGCAACGGATGTGTGACACACCCAACATCAGTCTTTGTTTCAAAAGATTCTTGAGACGTGGAATGCAGCCCAAACAACGGGCATCTTTATGCTTCACACACAAAGCCACCCTTTCCCCCCGCTGACTTTGCCTTTACTGTAGTGAGGCACTATTGAAAGAGCACTGGCTCACAGTGTGCTCACAGCCTTTCACATAAGGATGATCATAGCACGGTGGCTCGCTCAGGCTAAACTATACTGTATAGTCGACCACACGCTTGATGGTTTCACAGACTGATTTTTGTTCTTCCCACACAGGTTTCCTCTGTGCGCTCAATGTTTTTAAAACATTGTGGGGGAGCGGTCTGTTGATGTGGTACTTCACAATAGTGGCTATTGGTGGTGGATACTTCTGTCATAGCTTGTTTTTGTGGGGAATCTGGCAGTATCATTAGTAATCATTTAGATTATTTGGATCAGGAATAGGCTGTTGAAAAAGGGTGGCTGCTTTTGTAGGAAGAAGATTATTTTCAATACTAAGTAGTTAATGCAAAACCAACAGTAGCAGTGCTAGATTCTCTTTTCCGATCAGGTCCCAAACTTATGAATCCATTCTTGAGGTTGAGTGTGAAAATATTCCGAAACTAAAGATAAAAAGATACAAAATAAAATGATATTATAAAAAATAAGGCTTAATTAAAAAGGTAACATGATATTTAATAATCAGTTATTCTATTTAGTTGACATCATAAATAGAAACAGGTTACTCATCTTTTTTTTACCGCCATAATCTTCTCCTATATGTACCGAAACTGTGCACAGTGAACATTGGTCTACAGATAAGCATTGCACACCCAGCTCACATATAATAGGTTGCACAAGATAAAGAAAACCTGCAGACACAGCAAGCACAGCTGATGTGGCGGCCTCTGTTGTAACCTGGGCCCCGTCTTAAGCAGCTGGATTTCCAGGTTAAGTTTCCCTTTCAGATCGCAAGATTAGGCCACCTGCAGTTCCGCTACCATGGCGACTCATGCTGTAAGCCTAACCTGGACCAAACTTGGTAGATAGCTGTGAGATAACTCCGCCCAAGGCTACAGTGGCTACTCCTTTCTAACTTCTAATTGGCTTAGATAATGTCAACATACAACTCAAATAAGCATAGTTCAGAAATTCAAGCAATGATTTGACCTAAAAAAAAAATCAGACTTAACGTCTTAAACAATGTAATAGGCATTCTTATATATACACACACACACGTGATAAAATAGTTAACCCATGCAATAGTCTGTTGGCTTCAACTAGTCTTGCAGAGCCAGCCTTTCGCTGGTGATGTAGGCTAGTGCAAATAAACGTACTAGTCTTCAACCAATAAAAGCATAGCAATGACAGCTTAGGACCTTTCATATGCTTACATTTTCCAGGTTCAACCTAACCAAGATGTAGTTAATCTGATCCTGGACATTTAAATCAGCTGTTCTGAAACCAAACATTCAGACTAGATAAGACTTGCCAATATTAGAGTTCTGGTTTTGGCTTAAACATATCCTAACCTGTGACTGTGACAGGGGCCTGCTACTTGAACTAGGGCCACAGATATTCGAACTAAGCAGCATTACGCTCACATCAAGAAAAAACAATATCAGTGTGTCCTGTCGTAATTAGCTTTGGGACTGGGCCTCCATGTAACTATGCCACTGAGACTGCAGGTTCAAAAATTGAGAAGTAAAACCAAATTCCTTGTGCATCCAAACAGCATTGGTTGAAGATAAGACTCTGGGAAGGAAGTGAAAGCAGCTGCAGCCTGAACCAGGCTCAGCACTTTATCTAAGGTGATCTGCCATGCCGTGCAGCTTTTGTCTTGCACACAGAAGCTATACAGGCCGCCCCTTGCAGAGAGCATATCTGTAACCTTAGGCTTAAAGCATACCAACAAAAAGGTGTTTGGAATTATGTATACTTGCATTAGGTCGAATTCCACGTAGACTTTCTAAAGTGATGAGCTGTAGGATAAGACATTGGCTGAGATACAAAAAATGTACCCGGGTCTAATCGTTCACCGATAATCGAATTGTTAATCGATATGCCCCATATTTACATGAAGGTTCCATCTGTTTTGAACGCTTGAGAAAAACCGCAAAACTTGTAACAAGCTATAATAAGCAGCAGTAAAAGCTTTGTCATGTAAAAAAGAAAAGGGACTGCCATAAACTACGTACATGCACATTTAAAAATGTATGTATACCACTCCATCACGGATTGGCACCCCACTTAGCAGACGCAATATCTGGTTCAAGGAACAGACAAACTGTTGCAACCAGAAGTCAAGCACAGTACATCCACGGCCGCAAAACCACAGGCTATAAAAAAACAACAACATCCTGTACTGTAACAATCTAATGCCACAGATTGCTCGTCTGCGGACTACCCCAGCTACAACAACACATTTCCAATATAGTCAGGGAAAAACTCTTTAGGCACACCAAATAGAATACACATTAAAGAGCAGTGAAATCCCTGCTTTGGATAAGATTCGCAGTACCCTGATGTTCATCAAACTGTCAGTACACAGAGACTCTACGCTGCAGGGTGACATCCATTCACAGGGGACAACTTCTGATTGTTCCAAATTAATGAACCCATCCCTCAACCACGACCGCAACCCTTGTCATTTAAGCCTGATTCAACAATTGTCCAACATTCTAATTTGACACCCAGGCCTCAAGTCCTTGGCTATTACTAACAACTGGTAGGATGTTGGTCAATGATAAAATACTTTTTCACACCTGGAGCAATAGTGGAATGTAAAACAACATTAAAAACTGCGGAACAATATGCTTCCATATTCATATTTTGGTCAATTGTGTCACACCCTGTTCGGGAGACTGAAACGACGTTAAGAAATGTAAATACAGACAATAGCTTATCATTGATAAACCAATCAAATAAATGAATAAAGAAACCGTACATATTGACATACTACGTATAGTGGTGAAAACCTGATGAACCACTAGGGAAAGAGTAAGTAGTGTGTAAACTGCTGATGTGGCGGCTGACTAGAATATGATCAAAAGTGCCCCCCTCATCCTCTTTTCGCAGAAAGACGCTTGGAAACAGACAGCCCAGATAAGAAAGGTCTCTGTGACAGGACCCACTTGGTAGCTTGGCACCGGAGGATTCATGTTACAACTGGGTTCACACTGGCCTATCTGTTTACTGTTGGTGGCTGGATCAGTAACATGAGATCCATTTCAGTTCGCTGGACCTCCATAGCTCTCAGTAGGAGGGTAAAAGGGTTAACAATACCACGATTATCAGCCATTGTTCATGGAGTAAAGAACTACTTTGAGTCGTTCCAGAAAAGTTCCCAGCTCTTGTGAGATGGACCAGAATTGGCGCAGAATAGCGTAGAGCAATATTTGAAATGTAACGTTCGTACAAAAGGACGTAGTTTGTAAAAAAAAACAAAAAAACGGACGGTTGATCTGTAAGACATTCAAAGTATATTGAAATGACATCTCATTTAGAAAGCGAATGTTCTGACTTAACGATTGCCAAGCGCAATTCGGACCAGGTGACAGCCCGACGGCAGAGCGGCCCTGTCCACGGACCACGATCACAAAACGATGGCCTCCTAGTATACGTTTACCCAGCACACTCTTACCTTGGTGATTAAAAAGCCTCCACAATTTGGTAAACAGTATCCCCATGGCTGGTGTTGGGAGTCACGATACCAGCTTGTAAGAATTGACAGTAGCTAGCTGTTGATGCGATCTTCGTAAGCTAGCCAGGAAGCTAGCTCACTCACAATCTACACCGTTGTTAGACGCAGTGGAGAAGGCACGTTTCTTCTCGGTAAATTCGCCATGGTCATTCAAAAAAAAAAAAGATACACCTCCCAAGAGACGTTGATTTAAAACGTCAATGCTTTTAAGAGAGCTGTACTGAAATGATGTTGCAACTGCCTTTGATGACACACTACCTCGACCCTATCAGCTGGCATTTGGGCTGGTTTGCGCAGCTGTCAGACCTGCGCATGCGTGGTTAGGATGGGCGGTGTCTTGATGTGTACTCAATGAATATTATACATTAACACTACGATACATAACAATTAAATAATCCATAGCTACAAATAAGTACTCGTTACACTATAAGATTTGTGTATAATGTAGTATCATCTTTATTACTCTAGGTAATAGGTTAAGTATAGGCCTATATAATCGAATGCTGCTTTACTCTAGAGTGTGTGTGTGTGTGTGTGTGTGTGTGTGTGTGTGTGTGTGTGTGTGTGTGTGTGTGTGTGTGTGTGAGAGAGAGAGAGAGAGAGAGAGAGAGAGAGAGAGAGAGAGAGAGAGAGAGAGAGAGAGAGAGAGAGAGAGAGAGAGAGAGAGAGAGAGAGAGAGAGAGAGAGAGAGAGAGAGAGAGAGAGAGAGAGAGAGAGATTTGATTTGATTGTTCACCTGCTTTGGCAATGCAAATGTCTATTTCCATGCCAATAAAGCTTTTTTTAATTTAATTGAATTGAGAGAGAGAGAGAGAGAGAGAGAGAGAGAGAGAGAGAGAGAGAGAGAGAGAGAGAGAGAGAGAGAGAGAGAGAGAGAGAGAGAGAGAGAGAGAGAGAGAGAGAGAGAGAGAGAGAGAGAGAGAGAGAGAGAGAGAGAGAGAGCGAGAGGGAGAGAGGGAGAGGGGGAGGGAGAGGGGGAGAGAGAGTGAGTGTGTTGCGATTCTAAAAATGATAAAAAGAGTGATTCAATTGCAGGTGATTCAATTGCAGATCAGGGCAGTTTATTCCATTACAACTGTAAAATGACAACACGAAAAAAAACGCTTCTTATCATCGCAACAGTCCCTCACAGGCAGTATTCAAATATTTACGAATCATTTTCTGCTTGAAACAACAACAGTAGCTACGTTATGCAGGAGAAATCTGAACTTCAGTCTCAAAATCGGTTGAGTCATTTTTCAATCACTGGCACAAGAGAGACCCATTCTTTAAAAAAAAAAAAGGAGACCTCCAACAATTATAAGATGACAAGATATAAGATATTTCATTCAAGGCTAACACTATTTAATCAGTTGAGAACATTTACATTAAATCACCTGATTCAAAATGCAGGGGACTGATTGGATTTCCATGGTTGCAGCCATTCAAATTCAAAAGACAAAGGGGGTGGTGGGGGGGGGTGAGATGCAGTGTTCACACAGGCCTTCGTACTTTATCACGGCTATTCATGTAGTATTATCCGTCTCTGTTTACACATACAAAAAAGAAACATGATTTGAAATGATCATTTGTAAAGATATGAAAGAGGCAAAAATGTTACATAGCTACCTAAAGAATATACAAACAAAGGGACCTAATCATAAGGTATGATACTGAAGAATTCATTTTTGTGAGCAGCCATTGGAAGACAAATCTATGTTTAGGAGATTGATGCGTTGAACGTGATTGAATGTGTTTCATATAGCAAATCTTGATACTAAACACATCCAGCATGGAAGGAACTTGTAGTTGTATCCGGTGCTTGTATGTTGACTCTAATCTAAATACAGATACCAGTCACATGCTAAAACACAAGGCCACATCACAGATAGCCGTACTATCCAATGCATGGCCTATGCAGAGACACATGGTGGCTCCACCCTTCTAGAAGATACCCGGGCCCTACATTGACCACTTTGGTCACAATCCAGTAGGGACTAATGTAAAAAAAACAACAACACCAAAACCAGACCGTATTTTCAGAACTAAATGTCAAACTATTTCCACTTAAGGCCATGAAGCTTTAGCATTTCAAGTAATGCCATGGCAGCATCCATATCCCCCCTAGGTAAGATTTAGTATGCATGCTACATCGTCTTCATTCATTATCCACGTGTTTTGAATCTGATTTACTTTTCTGTCATGGAGGATGAGATCCTCCATTTTGCATTTTGTGGCAGTTCTATCCTGACCTGGCTAATGGTTCAAAATGGCACTG
Source organism: Gadus chalcogrammus (assembly GCF_026213295.1). NCBI lineage: Eukaryota > Metazoa > Chordata > Actinopteri > Gadiformes > Gadidae > Gadus > Gadus chalcogrammus. Next base: position 4,684,948 of record NC_079431.1, read on the forward strand.
AGTGATCCATCTGAGAAAGCATAGCTCTAAAGGCAGCTAGACCCCGCCCGCAGACCCCTCCCCCAAACCCCAGCCCTGACAGCCAGGCCGAACATCTGCAAAATGAAAATCATATCACTTTGAAGTAAGACTTGTGAAACAGTTTGCCTTCTAGTTTTTTCTTTCATAAAGGCTTTCACGGGATCGAATACACCCACATCCAAGACAACAGCAAACGAAAGAAGGAGCTTAATCATTGACAATGCATTGCACTCTGCTTTCTACCAGAAACGTGCAAATCGGTTTTACTTTTTTTCTTTGTGGTGATAATCACCACTGGATGCTTGATGCTGCTCTGACACTGGCCAGTACCTGTGACCCAGTCTCAGACACTGGACGGTACCTGTCACCCGGTCTCAGGCACTGGACAGTACCTGCGACCGTCCCACCTGCATGCTACAGGAACAGCTCAGAATACAGCAATTAAGGTCTGCAAGGGCTAACTAGGTCAGACACAAACTAGCTAGTGTATGTTAGTTTTGGTGACAATACACTTCATGTTGACGTATTCAAAAGTGGACCCGAGGAAACCTGCCAACATACCCTGCGCGCCTTCAGTGCTCTCAGGCTCATAACACTCCCTTTGTTGACATACAGTCAAGAAAGGAATCTGTGACCTGAAATCGATTGGTTTTCCAATGCGCCTTCCTCCAGTTGGGAGGAAGTGTGGCCAACGGAAAGCCATAAACTACTCTGCACGAAAATAAAGACGAAGATCATGGCAGTCCTTCTAAAACCAGAACCAGTCGGGGGGGGGGGGGGGGGGGCAGGGTCAAGTCGGGACGGCCGGCTCAGAGCCTGTGCCTCGAGTCCTGGTTGAAGTCTCCTTGGGATCCGCGGTTTCTGTGGGGCTTGTACGAGTCCTGGTAAGGGTCCTGGAAGTCCTCCTCCACCAGGGGGCAGTGCTCGCGGCTGTGCTGCGACCCCGAGGAGAGGCGGTTGCGGTTCTTCCGCATGCGTTCGTTGTGGTAGTTCTCGTCCGCCGGCATCAGGCTGCGGCGCTCCACCGGGGAGGTGTCGCCCGCCGCGTGGTTGCTGTTGCGATTCCTCTGCCCCTGTACCGGGGGGGGGGGGAGAGAGAGGGAGGAGAGAGAGAGAGAGAGAGAGAGAGAGAGAGGGGGGGAGAGAGAGAGGGAGCGAGAGAGAAAGAGAGAGAGAGAGAGAGAGAGAGAGAGAGAGAGAGAGAGAGAGAGAGAGGGGGGGAGAGAGAGAGGGAGCGAGAGAGAAAGAGAGAGAGAGAGAGAGAGAGAGAGAGAGAGAGAGAGAGAGAGAGAGAGAGGGAGGGGGGGAGAGAGAGAGAGGTACAAAGTTCGAACATTTTAATTGTTCAATTTGTGTATCCTTACAAAAAAATCTTAAACAGATGTGTAAGATGACTGAGCGGGTTCTTTAATTGAATTGAACATCATGGGATTCCCTCACTATGAATATCAGTAATAAACCAACGTAAAAGGAATCAATCTTTTCTTTTGGGTAAAAAATGCAATGAAACGCAACTCCAACTCAAAACAGCAAACGAATCCTCCACGCTCGTTTCACTTTCTCTACGCTCGTCTGTGTTCCTCCTCTGATCCAGTCACCAGAGACTCTGACCCAGATGACTAAGCGATGACTAAGAGGACTCTCTATGACAACGTCGCAAAGGAATGGCTTCCTCCTACACCAAAGCTGCCACGAGGAGAGGTCACATCAGGTAGCTCACCTGCACGGCCGCGGGGTAGGGCGAAAGGGCGGTGGAGCCCAGGTTGCGGCCGAGCAGGGGGTTGAGCGGTGTGCTCAGGGAGGTGTGCGTGGCACGCCAGTAGGCCTCCAGGTATTCCGCCAGGTGCTCACACGCGTCCTCCAGCTGGTTCTCGTCCAGAATGATGTCAAACATCTCCTGTGGAAGCGGTCCACAGGGTTTGTTGAGTGTTTTTATTATGGTCGGGTTTAGTGTTTAGGGACGGAGAGGTGGGTGTAGGACGTCAATGGCCTTGTTTCGGAAACCTTTTTTTACTTTATTGTATCCTTATCTTATCTTGTTTTGAGGAGATTGCAAGAAGACGAAGGTCTGGCCACAGGGTCAAATCGTGATTACTATCAAAATTCACTACTTTACCAAAAATGTGAAGCCTAATAATATTTTTACATTCAAAATAAATACAAGAAGGAAAAGTATTTGATATTATTTGATATGACGTGCTCCTCACAAACATTGACCCACCGCCCAATTGACCTGGGAGGGAGAAGAACAGAGAGGTAGAGAGAGCAGAAGAAGTACAAATAGCAGGAGCAGAAATAGCATACATACCGGAGGGCACTGAGCTAGCTTGTCCGCGGCCACCAGCTGCACATTCAGATGTTTGCTTTGGGATTTCCCCCTGGATTTGATGAGCCGCTGGAGAACCTGTTATGTTGCACACATATGAGGAAGGATACCATTTAAAGAAAACAAGCATGTTTCCAATCAAGTGGTGCATTCCACAGACATGACACAGATTGTAAACATTTTGAATTGTTCCTTGAAGTGTTTTTTTTCATTCAGGAAGTAAACTGCAATCTCTTGACAATGCTCTAGTGTCTATTCTAATTGACTGACAAGGCACTGGCCCTGTATCAGACTCTAAGCCTGATTCTTTCGGCCAGAAGAGGGCAGTGTTTCGACCAGCATTGCCAGGGCTGCTCTGTATGTTACGTACCTTGGGTGAGGAGACTTTAACATGGACGATGATGGGTGCTAGCGATGTCTTGAGGAGCTGCGTGGGGTGGTTGATGGTGTCAGCGTCCAACACCACAAGCTGTAGAGACCGGGCCAGCTCAAATATCCGCTCAATTTCACTCTGGACCTCCGCTGCAAAAGAACAGTATTGCAGTGTTTTAGTTTTTTATATATATTCATACAATATTTGAAGTAATGTCTCAAAAGGCACTACACACGACTTTCAACATTTCCTTTGTCTGTAGTCCAATGGCAACCTTGTTTAAATAGACTATATTAATGTAAAACCGTTGTTGCACAAAACTAGATCTAAATTGCTAAATTGCGATACGTTTTTTCTAGATGAGATGTGATCATAGAGGTACAAACATAGGGGGAAGGAGCCAATGGCCTGAGCTTGGACCTTGTCTTACCTAGGTTGGAGCGAGTGTTGGATCTTTCTATGATGGCCCTCTTACTGGGGTTATTCAACACAGACCTCTTGGCCAGGGATATGTCAGCCGTTACCCTGGTGATGGATATCCTGTCCCCCCCAGAAACAAACAAACTCATTCAGGAAATGCGAAGCGTGTAACAGGACAAACATCTTCAACTTAAGCGACGTATCTTCAACTCAGGCAACGTGACGTCAACGGTCTGCTTGTATGATGATGAATACAAAATAAATGAAGAGCTAATCCACCCTAATGATCCCGACCATTGAGGGAAGATCGCTCAGCTGTGGGTAACTCACCTCCCATCAAACCTGTGCTTCAAGAAGTCAAACAGCGCCTTCTGCATCATATCCGTCACCTGAGGTAACGCGTGGCGGAGGAATGAAGACAAGAGAACACAGAGGAGAACGACGACGAGAGAGAGAGAGAGAGAGAGAGAGAGAGAGAGAGAGAGAGAGAGAGAAAATAAAATTACACAAGGCAGTAAGAACATGTACAGCTGTAGTACAAGGGCAGAGACCTACTAAAAAGCCTCCTACTCCCTGGGTGCGGTCTCACGGACCACGGCTAGGTAGGCTAAATAAACAAGGGGAGAGACTTCATCGGGGAGGCCTCGTATTCATCCTGCTGTCACGATCCATGCAGGCACTGGCTTTACGACTTACACAGAATCACTGAGCCCACTCACACACACACACACACCCTACTGCCTTTCACTGAATGATACCTCCTGGCGACACTAAACAATGGGAATGCCACCTACAATGAGGAGCTTTGTAAAGACCACTGCCAAGGTGATGAACGGCCAGTACCTTACATACAGGTGCAGGCCTTGTATACAGGCTTTGGTCATGTTTCAAGCACAGCGATAGCTGTGCATTATTAGGTAGGTTGTTTAGTTCAAAGCACATTCTTCTTTTTTTCCTCTCTACATTTGTATGATTGTGTGATGATTATACTATAACGATATTAATTATAATGGTGTAATTAATTAGGAGGACGAGTGTGTGTCAATTCAAGAGTTTACTCCATGAAGCGATGACAATAACAACAGGTTGATAATGACATCTCGTCTAACGACCTACATTAAAATGATTCAAATGAAGAACCATCTCCATTACTGTCTATCGCGATCATTTCAAAATCGTTATAATTGATGGAGTACCATCCATCCATCCATCCTGCTATTCCCGCCAACCTCATAGCGCAGTATACATTTATTTTCTGTTTCTAATTTCAAACCATGTTCCACTTTTTTTTTTTCTTGTCTTTTTTTCCTTTTTTTTCCCCCTCCTACTGACGTAGTTTACCCAGAAGGTTGTTGCCACGGCAACACCAGAGCGGGCGATGAGGACTGTGATTCCATGACGACTGACTACCCCCAGCCCCCCCCCCCCCCCCCTCCCCCCCGCCCCCCCCCCCCACACCCCTCCTTTCTCTGGCCTCTTTTCTAGCGTCTCGTGTCTCTCTGCCGGTAATTGATTATTGACAAGTGTTACATTGGGAAGGCGTCACTTCAGCGGGGACTCGTCGTCTTAAAAGGCGCCCGATCGTGACGGCGGTGACGCCGATGGCCCTGCGGTCGACGCGAGCACCGGCACGAGCCCGGGTGGAGCGATGGCCGTCCGTCGCCGCAAAGACTTGGGTGGGTGGATACAGCAGGCGTACAACGCCACACAGTGTGTCGGTGGGGACGGTGGCGGTCACATGACTAGAAGTGGGTGAGGGGGATGTGGGGGTTCATAGGTTCCTACCTCATAGCCTTTCAGAGAGGGACCCACCAGGACCACTGGCCTCATGGATGGCACCACATCGTAGGGGGGAACGTGCTCAGTCTTGATTGGGACACATGCACCAGGCGCAAGACCACACACACACACACACACACACACACACACACACACACACACACACACACACACACACACACACACACACACACACACACACACACACACACACACACACACACACACACACACACACACAATGTGGACATAATGGTGAATTGGATTGAGTGGGATGAGTCAGTGGCAGTAGTAGTAGTAGGATTCGATTAGTTATATTAGTAGTAGCATTGTAATTCCCATGGGACAGAATACATTACTATAGAAAAAACTTAATTACTAAAATTTATGAAACACATCCAATTAGTTTATAGACATTATTAAAGACATAATATATATTTATATTTTCAAACTCATCTATTTATTTTGACTGTAAAAGCGTCAGGATGTTTTGTTCCTCATCCCATTTTATACTAAATTGATCATATTATTATAGTAAAAACTAATAGCATTAGAGACATACATACCACTTTCTGCTTCTGCTTCCCTGCAAGGAAGAGAAAAGAGGTGCTGTCAAACCCATGAAGCATGACTCCATCCCACCCCACGCTAGCAGCAGCCCGCCAATGCAATTGATAACAGATAACAAAGCAAACGATCCCAACTCACGCCGTGTGATGCATGAGCTGTTCTCTCCCTGACCTACATAGACTGCGAGTGTCGTGTGTGTGAGACAAACCTGTGGTGTTGGGGTTTGGTTTAAACGTGCCTGAGACCATATCTCCAAGACTGGCAGAGGAATTCCCACCGGACTTACTGCTAGGGTCAACCCAAAAGACAAGGGGAACAGTGTGTTAGTGTGAGGCACAGGCCAGCAAGACATCATGAATCAAACAGGCATCGTCCACCTAGGGAGATGTTAAGGGTAGAATCCAACAGATGGATGTTTGCTTGTTGTATATTTTTAGGACATCGCAGTACACACAAGATTGCATTGTAAAATCTGAAATGTATTTCTAATGCAGTCCAGTTGTGCTTAGAGCTTAAATCTGACATTCAGATACGAGGTTAGACGTTAATTTCCAAAGTTAGTATTTGTCGATACCATGACACATTCATGTCGAATTCAATTCAAAACTTAAATCACGTACTACATTTACATGAAGCACTTATGATTTGTTTGAGAGAGCGATTACTGATCCCAGCTCCCTTTGAATGTCTACCAGGCAAAAATGGGTTTTGTGTGT